>NC_061110.1:16930863-16933363 GCF_015104395.2 Macrobrachium nipponense | reverse complement strand
GGTTTTTCTTTTCCCTTTGAACGTTAGCCATCGGTGACATTAAGTTTTTTATTATCATGAGCAAATTTGAATTTATTTTTTCTCTCAGAACAGTTTGTGAAGATTTGTAGTATATCAGTTCGTGACTTGGAATCATTGTTCGGGAATGCGTTATAATTTCAGCCGTTTGATGCTGCAGAGTGATTTAGGGGAGAATATTTTGCATTTTTGAATGTGTACATATGGTACTCACTTTTTTTTTCTGGATATTTATGTTGTGTTTGTGGCTACTTTGCCAGAGATAGGAAACTTGATTAAGTTTCTGGTGGCCTGTGCCATAGTGAATATGGGGATGCCTTTGTTTAAACACTTCGGATTTGTGGTTTTGTTGTAATGAGTTATGGTACACTGATGATTTTTTCTAGAATTCCTTGGCAATTTTTTGCCAAGTTTTTTTTGCCCTTTCTCAGTAGTTATGCTAATCAGAGAGTTTATTTTACTGGCACAATTTTTAGAGCCTGATTATGAGGAGCATTAGAGATATAATATCTTGCCCATGTGATATTTTGTTTTGTTGGAGATGGTCCAGAGTTTAGGCCTATGGTGGTGAGAGCCATGTTTTAGTTCGCTGTTTGGATTAAGTTATTTTTGCAGTTATTTTGGTTGCAAATGGAAACCATGAGAGTGGACATTTGGCAATATTTTCGAGTGTATCAGCTAGATGCTTTGAGTGCATTTTTGGGGACAGAGTTTCATTTTTGATTACCCTGCTTGGATTGTAATAATATTTTTTGGGTACTTGGTTTTTCTTCCACATGTGGTTATTAGTGAAATGGAGGGAATACTTTTATTGCTTGAGTGGTATTATCATTAATATGGTGATATGTGGTGGCATAATCTTTGGTGGTGAATTTTTTGTGGTGGGGGCGAGTGACACAACTGCATTGTTGTTTTATATATTTGGGGTAATGACATGGGGGAATTATGTTTTAAGGACAATTAATTTTGGACACCTTTGGTGATATCTGGAGATAAGTTTGTGAAATGTGGTTATATGGTGTAAGTTTAGAATATTTGGAGAATAATGGTGTCTGAGGTTGCAAGTCTAACTAGGCTAATCTTTAGTGTTGGTGGTCGAGCACATGAGGTGTTCACAGTGGATTTTTGCTGATAAGCTGTGATGAGTCCGGTTACTGATTTTTTCCCTTTGGAGTTGATTACTCGGAGATTTACACTATTTTCGGAGATGTTAATTTTGGCATTCCCAGGAGATGTACTATTTAAGGGGGTTGTTTCCAGTCGTTTCTGGTCGATGAGATATGCTTCAGTAGCAAATTCCGTAACGAAAAATACTGCATATTTGGGGAAAGTTCAATTATTATTGTTACTATTGTTTCTTCTTTTCTTATTTCCTTTTCTTTTCCTACGACAGATGTTGTAATTGGGGTTAACATTACATAGCACTTCTATTTTAGGCAGGAGATATGATTTATCGGGGTGGGTATGGGAGTTAGATAAAAGGGTGTTTGGAATATATTTAATGGAGGTTAATTATATGAACAGTAAAAGGTTTTTGCCATTAGACATTATGGGTTCTTACTGATTTTGTGGGTTTTACTGAAATATCAGAGCTTGAGAGAACATTTTCAGTGATAATTTGGGGCTGGTTTTGTTACTTTTTTTTTTCGGGTCTCATTTTTCTTTTTTATATAGTGAGTAATTATGAGCTTAAAATGTTAGGAAAGTAGTCCGTAGAGTTTTTGTGATTTCTCATTTTGCTAGTTTTGGGTTGGTTTGTGCTAATTTATGTATGGTGTTGGCAAGCTTTTTTTTTCTATATTATTGGAGAATTTAATATTTTCTTTCAGGATTATAATAGTGATTTATGATTTCGTGATCTTATGAAAATTACTTCACAAGTTGTAGTTAGAAATTAGTTCGGTGGTTATATTAGTTGTGTTAATTGGAAAACGTTCAGTTAGTATTTCTTGGAATTTTTTTTGAGGTCATAGTTGACAGATGTATATTTAGGGTTAATTTTTCTTTAATTGATCAGTGACATGACTGACATACTGAAACACAATAAACATCGTTCCCCTATGCCAGCAAAATGTCCTTCAACTTCTACAGAGATGTATGTTGCCGACAAGCGAGAGAATCTACGAGTCTACGAGGTTTTACACGCGCTTTTGGGACTATGGAAGTTGTCAGTTGTCTTCCACTGGGAGACGTTTTTCCTTTCTACATCATGTTTCACGAGTCTGTGCAGCTGCAGACCATACATACACACGGAAGCATCGAAAATTCAAGATGAGAAAATGTCTCTACAGTCAACTGTTATTATAGCCCGGATACAGGTTATTCAAATTCCTTTTATATGGTAGACATTGTACTGTCAAAGACATGCAGTTATTATGATGTTTTTTTGGGCCGGCCAATGTGTCTTTCATACATATAAGATGTTTTGTATGAGCTATGTATAGGCCAGTGCTAGCTTTTTTTTGGTGGCTGAGTTTCTGTA
>NC_061110.1:16918363-16925863 GCF_015104395.2 Macrobrachium nipponense | reverse complement strand
AAGGGGAATTTTTAGTTGATAATAATTTTGTCCCCTCAAAGGATCGAACCACCGTCCAGTGAACGGGAATGAAATCAGGACGCCCTAGTGACGTTATCAAGTCAGGCAACAGAGAGGCTATAAATTTATATCGACTCTGGCCTTAGAAATTTACCGTTGACTTGGTGTTTTCCTAATTAGAATCGATACGAAACCCCTTCTACCATGTTAGCAAATTCGAACTTTCGACCCACGTAGCCTTGTAATGAACAATTATCACATCACCATGAGGGGAGGAAATTATTATCAACTAAAAATTCCCCTTTGGTACATATATGATAATATATCAATTCCGTGGTAGAGCGAATTAGATATTAAAGGGTAGCTGTAGCTCGAATGATCTATATGAATCACGGTGATGTGATAATTATTCATTACAAGGCTACATGGGTCAAACGTTCTAATTGGCTATTATGGTAGAGGGGGTTTCATATCGATTCTATTTACGAAACACTGAGTTCGACAGTGAATTTGTAACGGCCAGAATCGATAATAAACCTTATAGCCTCTCTGTTGGCCGACATAATAATCACCCTAGGCCGTCCTGGTTTCGTTCCCGTCCACTGGATGGTGGTTCGATCTCATGAGGGGTCGAAATTATAATCAACTAAAAATTCCCCTTTGGTACATATTGAAAAGAAATATATCAATTCCGAGGTAGAGCAAATTTGATATTAAAGGACATTTGTAGCTCAAATGATCTATTTGAATCACTGTGATGTGATAATTACTCATTGCAAGGCTACGTGGTCAAACGTTCGAATTGGCTAACATGGATAGAAGGGGTTTCATATCGATTCTCATTATGAAACACCGAGTTTGTTCGACGGTGAATTTGTAAGGCCAGAATCTATATAAATTTATGCCTTTCTGTTGGCCGACTTGATTACGTCACTGGCCGTCCTAATTGCGTTCCCGTCCACTGGAGGGTGTTCGACCACATGAGGAGACAAAATTATTATCAACTAAAAATTCCCATCGTCCATCGTTGCATATATGAAAATATTATCAATTTCGAAGTAGAGTGAATTAGATATTAAAGGAATATTTGTAGCTCGAATGATCAATATGCATCACGGTGATGTGGTAATTATTCATTACAAGGCTACGTGGGTCAAACGTTCGAATTGGCTAACATGATAGAAGGGGTTTCATATCGATTCTAATTATGAAAACACCGAGTTCGATGGTGAATTTGTAAGGCCAGAATCGATATAAACTTATAGCCTCTCTGTTGGCCGACTTGATAACGTCACTAGGCCGTCCTGATTTCGTTGCCGTCCACTGGACGGTGGTTAGATCCCATGAGGGGACGAAATTATTATCAACTAAAACTTCCATTTCGGTACATATATGAAAATATATCAATTCCGAGGTATGGCAAATCAGATATTAAAGGACATTTGTAGCTCAAATGGTATATATATATATATATATATATATATATATATATATATATATATATATATATATATATATTATATATATATATATATATATATATATATATATATATATATATATATATATATATATATATATTTATTGCCTCCAGTAAATCTATTTCCTGGTGCAAGGATTTCTCTATTATGAGAATTTAATTATTAAAAAAAAATTATATAACTTCATAGAAACCAGTCCGTCTCGGGATATGAGTTAGTAAAAAATATATATTTTTTATTTTGTTTAATTTGAATGTTAATTTTGTACGTTTCATTTCACAGAAACATCTTGATAGTATTATTAATTCACCTTTCCAATAACGAACGTGAACTCTACACTTTTTTATTTCTTATTATATTCTTATTATATATTATTATGTGAACAGTGACATTTTCTCTTTCTCAGGGAGTAAACCTTCAAACTACGTTGCTGTTGTTGTATTTGTTGTTGTTGTGATTTTCTTGTTTGGGGTGGTAGGAGAGGTCTATGGAAAGCCTAAAAAATACTGGGGGGGGGCAAAAGGGTTTTGCGTTCAGTAAAAGATACAGGAGTTTTAGGATAGGATATTTATAAATTATTGAATAGAATTCAAATTTAAAAGATAAATAATGTGCATTTTAACAGTGCAGAACAATTCAATTATTATAATAAAATTTATTTTATTTTATTTTAATTTTCGTTGGTGAAACTTCGCTTTATTTGACTAGAGCTTAGAAGGTGCCACGAGTAAGTTGGAGGTCAAATCACGCCTTGTTTGTTTCAGTTTTCTTGAGCAAGAAGTTACGAAGAACACTGTTGGATGGGTTACGTTCCATGTCCTTACTTTTATTAATGGTTAGTATATATATATATATATATATATATATATATATATATATATATATATATATATATATATATATATATATATATATATATATATATATATATATATCATTGGAGCTACAAATGTTCTTTAATATCTAATTCGCTCTACCTCGGAATTGATATATTTTCTTATATGTACTGAAGGGGAATTTTTAGTTGATAATAATTTCGTCCCCCCTGGGATCAAACCACCGTCCAGTGGACGGGGAACGAAATCAGAACGTACAGTGACACTATCTTGTCGGCCAACAGAGGGGCTATAAGTTTATATCGATTCTGACCATTACAAATCACCGTTGATCTCGATGTTTTTCGTAATTAGAATCGATATGAAACCACCTCAACCATGCTAACCGATTCGAAGCGTTTGACCAACATAGCCTTGATATGAATACTTATCACATCACCGTGATTCAAATAAATCATTCGAGCTACAATTAATGTCCTTTATATCTAATTCGCTCTACCTTGGAATTGATATATTTTCATATATGTGCCAAAGGGGAATTTTTAGTTGATAATAATTTTGTCCCCACATGGGATCGAACCACGTCCAGTGGACGGGGGAACGAAATCAGAATGGACAGTGACGCTATCTGGTCAGCCAACAGAGAGGCTATAAGTTTATATCGATTCTGACCATTACAAATCACCGTCGATCTCGGTGTTTTAGTAATTAGAATCGATATGAAACCCCTCTCTACAATGTTAGCCGATTCGAACGTTGACCAATGTAGCCTTGTTATGAATACTTATCACACCACCGTGTTTTTTATACGTTGTAACAGTCATTTATCGCTACTTGAGACAATCAAACTAAATATTGATAGCGTTCCTAGAATTGCATTAATTAAGTAAATATTTTAAATTATCAATTAAAATGTCTTCCTTTGTTGTAATATTTAAGTATACTACCGGAGAGGAACTCCAAAATACTATTTTTTTTATTATTATGTCAATAGACATTCAAATACAACAGCCGTAAAAAGTATTAATAAATTTTCGATCTAAATTATTCCTAAAAAAAAAAAATTATCAAATTTTCGAAATAAACATTTTAAAAGTCATGTATAGCTACAATTGACAGAAACTCCAAATATTATTTTTCCATTTATGTTGATTATGTCAATGCACATTGAAACACAAGAGGTCGTAAACAAAATACAAATAAATTTTCGAAATCGGCAAAGAAAATTTATTCCTACATTGTAAAAGTGATTTATTGCTACCTCGGAGAAATAAACAAACAAAAATAGAGACTTCGGTTGATGCTTTTCTTCTCTTCGAAAGCCATGATTCATTAAGGTTCTCAAAGATTTTGTTAAAAGCTAGAGGAATTTCCTCCCTTGCGAGAGATATTTTATCTCGTTGGTCGATCCCTTTCATCCACCGAGTTCTTCATCTTCGTCTTCTACCAAGACTTCTCAGCATCAAAGGTCTCGCCTTTTGACTGGTGTTTTCAAAGCGAATGGAATGCGACTTCCATGCTTAAGAGCTTGAGACTCTTTTAAGAGCGTAAAGGGCTCCCGATACAGAGAGAAACTTCTTTACACAACTAGAGTTGGTTAATATATTTTGTTTGATTAACTTCCACTCTACAGTTTTCTTCGACTGATCAAACCGTTCATAACATTACGTCAAGTTACCCCATGTCAATGTCGACAACATTTACCTACGCTTATTTTTTTTTTACAGACATATAAACACTTTTCCTAGTTCACTAGTAAGTATAGATTTTAGTTTTCTGTAAAAGAAAATATTGAGATGGCTATACTATGTTTGTCAGTCCGCAACTTTTCCGTCCACATTCAGATCTTAATAAAAACTACTGAGTCAGGAGGGCTACAAAATGGTATGTTGATCATCCACCCTCCAATCATCAAACATAGCAAATTGCAGCCCTCTAGCCTTAGTATAGTTATTATTTTACATAAGATTAATCCTGCGTCTGGCAACGCTATAGGACAGGCCACCACGGGCCGTGGCTGGAAGCTTCATGTTCACGGCTCATTCAGCATTATACGCTCTAACAGAAAATAACTCGATTGCGCTGAAGCATTTATTACTTGTTTATTACTTTCATAGTTTCTCGTGAGAGATATTTCAAGAATTAGAATTAAATATATTTCGTGGCTATTCTGATTCGTATCTTAAGTTTTCTTGTTTCTCGCGTCCACAGGTGAACTTTGATAAGATGATTTTTTGTAAAAGAAGGTAATTACTAACGATCGACCCAGGACTTCGTGAGAGTTAGATAGAATTTATGGTTTACACTGAAAGTTTTGCTTTTTGCACGGTTTGTAAAAAACTCCTAAATTAAACAGTTTTTCCTGTTGCCGAGTATCCGTTTGCATCAAATAGTGTCGACGGTTGTTCCACAGAAAAGTAATAGAAATTAGTAAAAAGATAGACATATAATAGAAAATGGATTAATAAAGGCAGGAAAATTGGAAAAAGAATTAATGAAGATTGATAAAAAAATAAAAATTTAAATGAATGAAGTTAGAAAAATGATAAAAAAGGTGGTGGATAAGACTAGAAGAAAAATAATAATCAATGAATAAATAAATGCACAAAAACAATAAAAAAATAAGATAGGCATATAATGAGGAAAAAGATTAACATATAGGTAGAAAAAGGCTATACAAACTATTAATGAAGAGAGAAAAAAACATAAAAAAACCAGGAAGTGAATGAAGTTTAAAAAATTATAAAAAAACAAAGAGGTGGTTGCTTAAGACTGGTGAAAAAAATAATGATAAAATGCAATAATAAATACAAAAAAAAAAAAACAAATAAAAAATAAGATAGTCATACAACAGGGAAAGGGAGCAATAAAGGTAGAAAAATCATATAAAATCGATTAATGAAGAGAGAAAAACGTAAAAAAAAAAAACAGAATGAATGGAGTTTCAAAAATGATAAAAAGGGGGCATTGGTTAATACTGGCAGATAAATAATAATAAATGCATTAATAAATGCAGAAAAAAAATTTTTTATAAATTTATTAATCAATGATAGCATAGTTCCCTCATTCGTCACAATTTTGCACTGAGAGTTCCTTGTAATCCATCACACATCCGATTTGAGAATAATCCTGTGGACGGTTTTCGACCAGAACGGGATTTCCATCGCGAAGGGACCCAGTAGGATTAAATGCAAATAATGCTACATGGCTTTCATTTTGACCTGACACTCAATTGAAGGTTTGGTGTCTCATACCCTGTCTGTATTCGTACAATTAGTTGTTATATATTTATCAATAATAAATTAGTTTGGTAAAATTAACAAGTTATTTCGTGGCTGGGTGATTTTGTTTAAATGAATTTTTATTAGGCTTGACAGATAGTGATGAAATATATAAATTCTCATCTCAAACTCTAATGATAAAGATACCCATTTCTGTCATTTATATGTATAAATTACTTAAGGTTATAAAATAAAAGATGTGATCCGAACTCCAGCTTACTCGAGTACATTATGTTCCTAACTTTTAACGTAAATTAAAACTTCCTAAAATCTACAGTCCGATAGAGCCTTGTTTCACCAACCAAAATTAAAGTGAATACGCCATATGTTATTTGAAATAATTTTTCTGTACTTTTTAACGTGCATATTATTTATTTCTTTACATTTTCATTTTTATAAATAAATCACACATATCCTATGCTAAAATTCCTGTATCTTTAACTCAACGCGAAACACCTCTTTCAGTACTTTTTTAGGATCTTCCATAGACCTTTCCTAGAACCCGAACATCAACAACAACAACAACAACAAAGTAGTTTGCTGCCCTACTCCCCGAGTAAGCGATAATAGATGACATCCAAATGTATATTACACAAAAAAAGAGAAGAGTTTGTTAGCCGCAAAATGTCAGTTTGTAATAAGAGATGTGTAGTGTTATTTGATTTGAAATCAATAGGTACTGTTCTGTATAGGTAACGAAGAAATGCGCTTGCATGTTTTCAAAAATACATATAATTTTTCATGGGGAAACTTGTAATGTTTTTCTGTTTTAAGTAAATAGGTATTGCACTTTAGATATACTGAAAATGTACTTACTTCATAAATATGTTTTTTTCGACAGGTACATGTAATGTAACTTTATTTTAGATAATAGGTTAAAAATATAAAAATCGTTAAGAATAGCTAAAGACTTTGAGTTTTTATTTTTTTTTTTTTTTTCCTTTACGAGTGACATATCAAACCACCTTAAAATGTAAAAGTGTCCATACTTTAAGAGAAGCTTGAGATATAACTTCATATTCAAGAACATTTTTAAGAATTCTGGAATAACTACATGCAAAAGTTTTTTTTTTATTCATTTAATTTTATTATTTTTTTTTTATTGATTAGTCATATCACCTAAAAGCTTAATCGATAACAAAGATGACACCAAACCGCTCCCAGCAGATTCTCCCTTAGGAATATATATTTCATCTACTTACTTCGGCTTCGAAGGAGCGCTTAATAGAAAATTAGAATGGTAGTCAATGACCCGTGGCTTTTAGGCATCACTGAAGAGAAAAAAATGACGTAATAGTTTACGGGTTATATGGCGAAATATATATTTTTTGGCGTTTTTTCCAGAAAAAATGGGTTGAGGGAAATTTATGGTGGAAAGGAGGAAAATTTGTTATCTATGCTTCAAGCTTACATGATTATGTATATGAATATATATATATATATATATATATATATATATATATATATATATATATATATATATATATATATGTCATATCACTTTTTCGTGATTCATATACATATATCGAGCTACAATGTCCTTTAATATCTAATTCGCTCTACATCGGAATTAATATATTTTCATATATGCTCAACCGAAAGGGGAATTTTTTCTCGATAATAGACTCTCCTGGATCGGGGCGCGAACCCAGGATCCTTTCAAATCCAGGAACGTCAGTGAAGCTTTTTACCTACTACACTACCGCGAGAGGCTAAAAGTTCATGTCGCCTCTCACCCTGAAATACCTTTCGCGCGCGCAGGTAATTCGTTGGTTTGGAGACAACATCAACAACCCACCTCGACTCCGGTAGTGTTTGTAGTGCTTTTGACAGCACGTAGCCAATGTATAAGTCCTATCACTTTTCCGTGATTCATATACATATATCGAGCTACAATGTCCT
>NC_061110.1:16903363-16913363 GCF_015104395.2 Macrobrachium nipponense | reverse complement strand
AAATGAAAATTGTAAAGTGCAACTCTACAACGAAAGCCTTTTATACTCTTATTATTAATTATAATTATTATTATTATTATTATTTATTTATTTATTTTTTTTTTTTTTGCTCTATCACAGTCCTCCAATTCGACTGGGTGGTATTTATAGTGTGGGGTTCCGGGTTGCATCCTGCCTCCTTAGGAGTCCATCACTTTTCTTACTATGTGTGCCGTTTCTAGGATCACACTCTTCTTGCATGAGGCCCCGGAGCTACTTCAGCTCTAGTTTTTCCAGATTCCTTTCAGGGATCTTGGGATCGTGCCTAGTGCTCCTATGATTATGGTACGATTTCCACTGGCATATCCCATATCCTTCTTATTTCTATTTTCAGATCTTGATACTTATCCATTTTTTCCTCTCTTTCTCTTCAACTCTGGTGTCCCATGGTATTGCGACATCAATGAGTGATACTTTCTTCTTGACTTTGTCAATCAACGTCACGTCTGGTCTGTTTGCACGTATCACCCTATCCGTTCTGATACCATAGTCCCAGAGGATCTTTGCGTGATCGTTTTCTATCACTCCTTCAGGTTGGTGCTCGTACCACTTATTACTGCAAGGTAGCTGATGTTTCTTGCACAGGCTCCAGTGGAGGGCTTTTGCCACTGAATCATGCCTCTTTTTGTACTGGTTCTGTGCAAGTGCCGGGCATTCACTTGCTATGTGGTTTATGGTTTCATTTTTCGTATTGCACTTCCTACATATGGCAGAGATGTTATTTCCGTCTATCGTACTTTGAACATATCTGGTTCTTAGGGCCTGATCTTGTGCCGCTGTTATCATTCCTTCAGTTTCCTTCTTTAGCTCTCCCCGTAGTAGCCATTGCCAATTGTCATCGCTGGCTAGTTCTTTAGTCTGTCTCATGTATTGTCCGTGCATTGGTTTGTTGTGCCAGTCCTCTGTTCTTTCTGTCTTTCTCCTGTCTCTGTATATTTCTGGGTCTTCGTCTACTTTTATTAGTCCCCCTTCTTCCCATGCACTCTTTAGCCACTCGTCTTCACTGGTTTTCAGATATTGCCCCAGTGCTCTGTTTTCGATGTTGACGCAGTCCTCTATACTTAGTAGTCTTCTCCCTCCTTCCTTTCGTGTTATGTATAGTCTGTCCGTATTTGCTCTTGGGTGTAGTGCTTTGTGTATTGTCCTTTGTTTCCTGGTTTTCTGATCCTATGCTGCGGAGTTCTGCCTTCGTCCATTCCACTATTCCTGCGCTGTATCTGATTACTGGCACTGCCCATGTGTTTATGGCTTTTATCATATTTCCGGCGTTGAGTTTTGACTTGAGTATCGCCTTGAGTCTCTGCATATATTCTTTCCTGATCGTGTCCTTTCATCTCTTGGTGTTTTATATCTCCTCCTTCCATTATTCCCAGGTATTTGTATCCTGTCTCATCTATGTGTTTGATGTTGCTCCCATCTGGTAGCTTTATCCTTTCAGTTCTCGTTACTTTGCCTTTTTGTATGTTGACTAAGGCGCATTTTTCTATTCCAAACTCCATCCTGATGTCCCCAGATACAATCCTTACAGTCTGGATTAGGGTATCTATTTCCTTGATGCTCTTACCATACAGCTTGATGTCGTCCATGAACATCAGATGGTTGATTTTGTTGCCTCTTTTCTTGAGTTGGTACCCGGCATCCATCTTCTGTAGTACTTTTGTCATGGGAATCATGGCTACTACGAAGAGTAGTGGGGACAGTGAGTCGCCCTGGAAGATCCCTCTCCTGATATTAACCTCTGCTAGTCTTATTCCAGAGCTTGTAAGTATTGTATTCCAGTTTGCGCATTGTATTTTTGAGAACTGATGGTATTTTCCTCTGCCCCATATATTTTCAGGCATTCTATTAGCATTGTGTGTGGTATCATGTCGAAGGCTTTCTTATAGTCTATCCATGCCATGCTTAGGTTGGTTTTTCCTTCTCTACTGTTCTTCATTACCATTTTGTCTATCAGGAGCTGGTCTTTTGTGCCCCTACACTTCCTTCTGCAGCCTTTCCGTTGGTGGGGGATGGTGTTTGTCTCCTCTAGGTAGTTGTGTAGCCTTTCACTGATGATACCTGTTAGTACCTTCCACATTATTGGTAGGCAGGTGATAGGCCTGTAGTTACGGCTATATTTCCCTTACTCTTGTCTTTTTGTACTAAGGATGTTCTTCCTGTGGTCATCCATTTGGGTGCTTGGTGATTTGAGATACAATGCTGGAGTTGTTCTGCTATTCGTGGGTGTAGGGCCTTGAAGTTTTTGAGCCAGTATTCATGGACTTCATCGGGACCTAACAATTATTATTATTATTATTATTATTATATTATTATTATTATTATTATTATTATTATTATTATTATTATTTATTATATGCATCACGTTACAATTGTCCCTTTAATATTTAATTCACTTTACCTCGGAATTATTAGATTTTCATATATGTTAGCCGAAAGGGAATTTTTTAGTCGATAAGAAATTCTTCCTGAATTCTTGGTTACATGGTTCACGCCCATGAGCCCACGAATTTCTTATCGACTAAAAAATTCCCCTTCGGTTATCATATATGAAAATATATTAATTCTGAGGTAGAGGGAATTAGATAATAAAGGACATCTATAGTTTATATTTGCAGCAAAATATAACAATCACGGTAATGTGATATAACTCATATTATATATATATCTATATGTATATATATATATATATATATATATATATATATATATATATATAGATATATATATATATATATATATATATATATATATATATGATAATATATATCTCTATATATATATATCTATATCTATATATATATATCTAGATATATATATATAATATATATATATATAATATATACTATATATATATATCATATATATCTATATATATATTATATATATATATATTATATATATATATATATATATATATATATATATATATTATCCTATATATATATTCTATATTAATATAGATAGAATATCTAGACATAGATAGATTCGATAGATAGCTAGATAGATCGATAGTAGATAGATAGCCTATATATAGATATTATAGAATATAATAGATATATATATATATATATATATATATATATATATATATATATATATATATATATATATATAATGTGTATATATATATAATATATCGTCTAATATATATATATATATATATATATAATATATATATATAATGGTATGATATAATATATTATAATTATATAATATATATATATCTATAATATATATAATATACATAATATAATATCTATCTATATCCATCTAATCTCTCTTATCTCTCTATCTATCTATCTATATCTATCTATCTATCTATCATCTCTATCTATTATCTATCTATATCTATCTATATATATATATATATATATATATATATATACTATATATATATATATATATATATATATATAATATATATCTATATTGTTACAAACCTTGGGAATTGTTACAACCCTTGGTACTGTTATCAAAGTTCTTATTATAATGATTGTTGTCAGTAATAAATGTAACTCAGGGCTAAAGGTCAACAGAAACAATCACTCAAGAAACCTAACAATATTTAATACTTAACAAATACAAATTTTAGATCAACCTTGTCAGATGTGACAAATATCATAACTTAAAAAAAAAAAAAAAAAAAAAAACAAGGAAGGACAAATACCAGTCATTAGAAATCACTCAGGATTCCCTAAAACTCTGAAACTAAGTCCTAACAAAGAAAGGGGAAATAATAGTTATTAATAATTAACTTGTTTGGATCTAACAACTTTGCTGGCAAGACCAAAAAACTACCCTAATGCTAATCCAAAGAGGGAAGGAAGACAGAATAAATAAAACAAAAAAACTGTTATAAATCATACCTATTAACACAAAGCTAAACAATTAAGGCCTTGTCTATAATAGACTCACTAGGTGACGTTTTAAAGTCATGACAAATATGACAAAATATATATGTATATGTTTAATAATGAAAATGATATATATAGTTGTTCTCACATCAGTGGATGCATTCGAGGAAAGATAAAACTAGGGCCGTGGTCCACTCGCCAAAACACCTATCAGGGCAGGTCCTGAACGCCAGAGTAATACCATAAAGGGAAGGCGATCCCAAACGAAAATCAGAGACACTCCGTCTTACCTGGCGTCTGACTCCCTGCAGGCCATCTCACGAGCTAGCAAGCTCCCAAAAACCACAGCAGCTGATTGGAGACGCAAGTGCCGGGAGAAAGCAACGGCACTAATTCCCTGGAATTCCTCCTCGTCAGGGAGAGGCAGGACTGGCTGAAGTCGCAGATGACAGGAGCACCTGCGAGTCTCGACTAGAAGTCCACTAGCTGCAGGTCGAGGCAGGAGACACTCGAGTCGCAGGTGACAAGAGAACCTGCAGAGAATGGACAAAGGCGAGGATCCAAAGCATAATTCAAAGAATCGTCATCCAAAGTCCAAATCAGTATGCTGCTAAGGTATAATATCAGGGGAGTGCTCTAGAACGAACTGAACTCTATCTGAGCACCAATGTCCAGACATCACCAAGCCACGTTCATATACACTCGTATAAAAAAGAAAAACAATCGTTAAAATGATAGTTCGGTAATACAAACAAACGGGGAGGAGGCGCCTAACCACACTAAGAAATGTTAAATTAAGCACTTCACGCTAAACACTTAAAATGACCAGACAATGGACACTTAAATTTCAAAAATGATATAAACAAAGGCTCATACAAAACAAAGGCTATTCTGCCACAAAATGATTCTTAAAAACTAATAATTAAACCTAGAAAAACAAGGCTGATCTAAATTCATAAAAGGCAAATAACAAAAATTAATCTAGTCTTTCTTAATAATATATATATATATATATATATATATATATATATATATATATATATATATATATATGTATATATATATATATATATATATATATATATATATATATATATATATATATATATATATATATATATATATATATACACAGAGTTAATTCGACTTCTCAAAAATATGTTCTTCGTTCAACAATAGAGCAAAATGTAATTAAGAGAAATTATAATATATATTTACTTAAATACGCGTATATATGTATGTATATATACATACAAACACACACACCCTACTGAAAGACAGCCCACGAGAAGGCTTTTTCCATCTTCCACCTTTTCCTTCTTTTTGTTCAAAGATACCAAAACTTTTCCGATTTTCCAAAGCTCCCAGCTGGGTCGCTTCCTTTTATGAACAGCTGTAGATCTTGTTATAGAGACTTGACTACTTGCGACCCACAGAAATTGTAGACCTTCCTTCTAACATAGATATAAGATTTTTTTTTTTTTCTATGGGTCATTGTACTGTTACCCTCTTATCTATCCTCATCTTGAAGAATTTCTTCCAGCCGGACAAGTTTAGTTTCTTTTGTTATTTCAGGATAGAATTTTCCTTCCTTTTATTTACTATTCTGGAATTAATGATTAATTTTCACTTCAGAATGTTTTCTCTTCTTACTTATTCTGACTTAAATCATACCATTTGACGATAGCTTTTTTTATTATTATTATTTTTGACAACTCTGAATTTATCATTATACTTTACCTCAAAGTATCTCCTCGTCTTACAAATTCCGGGCCACAGTATTACTTCCTATGTTTGTTTATAATCATTTATACATATTCATACGTAAACAATTAGTTTGCAGGTGTCTCTACAGTACTTTGACAACACATGTATATGCTTGATCTCGGAAACAGACTATCTATTGTGCCATTGTTGCCATGCCATATGCAACCCCTTGTCTCTTGGCGTTCGTGCCCTTTCAAGTCTGCAAGTTTAGACACCTTACGCATCAATGTTAGCTATTTTACATTTTCCACAACTCTGAGTTTTAATTTTTTAATGAGAGAGATTAAAATCTTCGCTCTTGTGGTGATTCGTACATAGTAAATATATCAGTGCTAGATATCATTTCTTGTTCGCTGAATACTAAGGGGCCCTGTAATTGTTTTAATGCAGAGTGAAGTATGATTTACATAACGGGCGTGAGATAAAGGCTTAATAGAATAGAAAAAAATTATTTGCCTAGTTCCTGATTTTTTTATCCTTTTTTTTTTAGACACAGGCCTTTCGCAAAGAGCTGACAACCCTGTTGGCTGGCATATAATTATACATTCTAAAAAAAGATTAAAAACTTCCATTAACTAATTTAGATACAGTAACAAGAATAAGAGTGTCACAGCTTCAGATACTGTGGCGCGAAACCCGGGCCCCTCTCCCCACCTAATCCACTTCTTCCTGTTGGGACTTAACCCCTCCCCCACCCAGCCCACTCCTTCCCGTTGGAACTACAAATTAGAGGAATTTGGGACATTTGCAATATCTGTAATTCTTAGGAAAAGAACGGTCTCTAAACGGACCTCCCTTAACGTCCTGGAACAATGGAAGGGGCACGATGTGCCCGTTTGGGGACGCTTACCGAAAATTTGTGTATGGTTAAAGGAGATGGCTTCGCTATTATGCTATAATGACCCCTTTGTCGACTTGTTAATGTATACGTTTCTTTGCGACTTACCAGAAAGGATAAATTTAGGAACGAACATGTTAGAGACACTCTCAAAACAGCACCAGCTTCAAACAAGGTGAGGGAAAGTAGACTGAGATGCTATGGACATGTAAAGAGACGAGAGGAAGAAGACCACCCGATAAGGTAGATGAGAGGATGATGGGACTACCAGGTGGGAGAAGGTTAGGTTGACCAAAATTGCAATGGACTGACTGTGTGAGGAGAGATATGAGGGACTTCGGATTGAGCGAGGAGGATGCACTGGACCGGAGGAGATGGAGGAATGTGTTGAAGAACCATTAGAGCGACCCCAAATAGGGACAAGATTGTAGAGAAAGAAGAAGAGGAAGAAGGACTACTTTGCGAACGAATACTAAAGATTTCATCAGTTGAATGGATATATTCAGAAACTTGCCTAGCTTAGTTTTGCCCTTTCAGAAAACATCTTTGAAGTGGACACGTTCATAGGAGACATGTTTTGTATTAGCTTATCTTTCAAGCCGCCACATTCCTTATTTCCGCTCATTCAAAGTTCATTTGTTTAAAGATAAATACTAATGTGTTTCGCATTTTAATTAACTATAATTAACACAAAGCTGATTTTTTCCTTAAAAATGACGAATGAAAGTAACGAATTAGTTTTAATGAATCGTGCCACAGTTACTATATTTGGGATTTCACATAGATACCTAACTCTCTCTCTCTCTAATAATTTAATTGTGCACAGGCTACTCTCAAAATGTTTTTAAAGTAGACAGGATTAGCAAATTTCGGTCCAGCTTATCTTATAACAAATAAATGGGAGATTTTCGTGGTTTTAGTAAGTTAAAATATTGCTTTGTGAAATGCTCCATCTGTCCGCAAGAGTACCACCCTTTCCTTTGCATTAAAACAAAATTTAATGTAAACACTTTTTAACTTCATGTAAGGGGAGCGAATTATAGAAAATGGATAGGATTTACCTCTGCAAAATGTGCAGTAGTTTATTAGTGATTCGGGAGCTGTATTTGAAGAGGGTAGTTTAAAAATAGTAATATTTATGTTGTTGTTCTAAGAGGTCCACAATAATAAAAAATGCTGCGAGTTCGTGTATAATTTAAAAATTCTGCTATTTTTGTGTAGTCAAACGTGAGGAAAAAAGCGCTTCATGTATGTATGTATGTATGTATGTATGTATATAAGTATGTATGTTTAAGTTAACTAATACGAATCTCAAGCATGATACTCAGTTTTTTTTTTTTTTTAAAATAAAATGGTAGGAAAAATTCTTCAGATTTCACATCGCGCCTTAATTTGGAGAACTCGCAATCTCTTCATTGTAAATGCAAAGCTTTTTTATGCATCGTATTATGATTTTTATGCAAGGCAGCGTCCCTTCCACGCACGGATAATGGCTTCTGAATATGACGAATGGTTCCACCGTGCCCAGTGAGAGCAAAATACTAAACTTTTCTTCATTTCCACCAAAGAGGATTCGTTTTTGGGTTGGATTTTCATTTTGCAATTTTATTTTGGAGTAAAGTTGAGGGAAAGATGAATGTGTGGATATTTACGGAAATGTTGCCAAAGGTAGGGTTCCTGATATGGCAAGAAAGAATGAAGTTTTCAGAAATGGGATACTTTATGGGGTGTGGAGGGAGACGTCCAGATGAAATTTGAATTTGATATTTTGTAGCCTTGGAAACAGAAACCCTACCCTTCATGACTGTAAAGTTTATTTTTTACGCCAAATATTATTTAATAAAAAGAATATATGATTACAGTTGATGCCGTACTAGATCCGTAAGTTTTCATTCGAGTCCGGACAAGTTGACGAAATAAACGCTCATTTGTATTTGACGTAACTGGTGGTGCTAGTTCTCGCAGCGTCATCTTTTAATTATCAGTGATTAGAAAAGGAAAGCAAGGATTAGAAATAGAAACTTACAGATAAGAGAAAAAATGTAAGGTAAATACTGAGTGGCTGGTGTTTATAGTTGATTGAGTGAGGTGAGAGTTTGATAATGTAAGAATTGTTAATAGACTGCTGCTCATCAATTTGCTGATGTGAATGAAGTTACAAATTCTTCAGTTGTTCTTTGTAAAATGACATCACCCTTGGTTTATTAATTAAAGGATGAATAAGTCAGTGTTCTTAGTTAAGGGAAAAGTGTTCTAGCTTTCAGACATCCTAGCAATGCGGTATGTATCGTTGTGCAGTGATAAATGGTTGGTATCGGGATAAGTTGAAATTACCTGTATTCTCTGAAGAGTCTGGGAAATTATGCGTCAAGAAAGTAAATTTAAACGAAATATATTCTGTTATGAGACGAAAAAAAGAAAGGGTATTTTACCTGAAAGGATATCTCAGCAATTTGATTTACCACAGTAAATTTAATGGGAATATATTCTGTTATGGAAAAAAAAGGTTAATTTACCTGAAGGAATAGTTCAGCAATCTGATTTACCAATTTGTTCTTTGAAATTGTAGAATAGTATGAAATTTTAGGAAGACCAAAACAACTGGAATCTAAGACGAGGACTTACTTTATTAATAGTTTTTGAATCAAATATTAGGGAAGGCGAGAACATCTCATTAACTCAGGGGAGATGTTATTGCTTGGAGAGGACTCCGTAGGAAACTTCATTAGCGCCGGACGGAAAAAATAATTGCGCTTTTAAGATCTGGATTTAATTTTTTCGTTTGTTTTCTACATGGAGGCTCTTTACTTCCTGCGACAGAGAAATTTAGAAAATAATTACGGTCACTTTTTGGGAGGACATATTAAACTGGGAACACTGCAGAAAGTTCTTGGATCTTTAGAGTTGCAGATATTTGCCTTACAGAAGTATAATCAAGTGATAGACTCCGAAAAGATTATTTAACAAAAGATTGAATTTACTACTATTAATTGAAAATGTAATAATATTTATTGGACAGACATTTTTATTGTAATACTCACCAAACACACCCAAACACATTCACATTATATATATATATATATATATATATTATATATATATATATATATATATATATATATATATATATATATATATATATATATATATATATATATGTTTAAATATATAGGCAGAAAATTACAAAAGTCCTTTTATATCCAATTCACCCTACATCGAAAAGGAATATTTTAGTTGATAATAAGTTCGTCGTCTCGTGGGTTCGAACCATGGAATACAAGAACTTAGGACTGCAGTGACGTGCCTTAATACTTGTATACAACTCACGGTGATGGGATAAAATTCATTCATATATATATGTATGTATATATATGAAGATTCTACTAGTCACTTTTTTACCAGATACATATGCAACTGTAATAGCCACAATTGGCTGATGACCTTACACTGCAGGTGTCTTTTAGTTAACTGAACAATAAGACATTAACTTATAACACTCTAC
>NC_061110.1:16880863-16900863 GCF_015104395.2 Macrobrachium nipponense | reverse complement strand
GGCTGTTATTGTTTGTTTCTCTCTGTAATAGAAGTTCGTATATCACGTATACAGCTTAGTTTGCCTAGATTCTTCTATTGCCAAGTGGAAAACCACTAAGTAAAGATAAATAGAAAGAGGTTCACGAGGAATGATGAAATGAGGTTTCTTGAAAGAATTTTCCAGTACTGCTTTTTTTTCAGGGGGAGGGGGTGAGGGAGGAGGGTGGGATTTTCCCACCAACAATAAACACGCATTTTTATACAGCTGAAATTTCTTGCTTGTTATTTGAGCTCATATACTGTTTTTTTTTTAGGAATTCTTAAAGAGGCTATGAGATAAACTATTTCACAAGATTTTCTATAAAACTAATCCCTTACACTGCCTGGATTTCTAAAGCACAAAGTATACTGTCATTTTAAGGATATGTCTATTCTATTTACATGGAATGTATTACTCCTATCACAATAAATCCTCTTCTTAGTCTTGGTTGTAAAGACCAAAATGTATCAAATTGTTATTAATATATGTATATGGAAACTGAATTCGCATTTTTTCATCGATTAACAATAAATATTTTTTAAAGCCTCTGTGTTCCATCGACTTTCATTGTATAGTAGTTTATAGGTCGAAACGAATGCGTCGAGAAATTCACAATTTCTTATTCCAGTCAAAATGAACCCATTGAAGCCTACATTTAACATTAGAAAAATCTTACGTTAGAGTTGAAGTCTAAATGGATATGACGAGTATGTGACAACGTAATCACATCAACGTGATGTGTGTCTATGTTTATATACAGTCCCCTTTTGCCTGTGCATCAAGTTTGGTTGCATTGTAGACCCAAAATGCGCCTGAAGGCATTTACCAATAGAGAATGCAACCTCAGTTCGTCATGTACACGAATAATCCGAAAATTGTGATTTCGCTGCCAAATGCAAATCCGAAATCAGGATTGAAACGTTTCCAAAAAATTCCCCCCCCCCCCCCTCCCCCCCACAACCCCGGGGCCACCACATCCCCCCCCCCACAACATCCCAAGCACGAACGTCCTCTGTCAACATTCATATTTATTTATACAACTCTTTTATGTTCTCTGACCCAAATACACCTTAGTGTCTTTTTTTCTAATAGAGACTAATAGGATTGTGCAAAATCCATTTATTTATATATATACATATGAATATATATATATATATATATATAATATATATGATATATATATATATATATATATATATATATATATATATATATATAATATATATATATATATATATATGTGTGTGTGTGTGTGTGTGTGTGTGTGTGTGTGTCTGTTTAAATTACAGTAATTTGCTTGTTACCTTTCATCTACGCGGTTTCACCTGAGTCCCATATCCGTCCTTAATTACTGGTATTTATTCTCTCTCTCTCTCTCTCTCTCTCTCTCTCTCTCTCTCTCTCTCTCTCTCTCTCTCTCTCTCTCTCTCTCGTGTTTTTCAGCCAAGGTCTTCTTGAGCTAACGCAATAAGCTTCTGACCTCTAACGATATCTGGGAAGCTCCTTCTTGGTAATAAAGTGATAATTTAAGCCAAAAGGCCGAGGAAGACTTTGTTGCAGGGAATCAAGTGCAGGATAATAAATCCCTCCCCAAGGTGAGTTTTGGATGCAAATTGTTACCCAAGAAATTATTTTCATGGTTTATTATATTACCAGATAAGGTTTCCATCCCCTTGACAAGTTTTCACATTGTTAGCAATACACACCTGTTGAATAACTTATCATGTATTTATTTAGGAAATGGAATTGGGATATATCATTGAGACCAAAGGCCAGGCGCTGGGACTAAGAGGTCATTCAGCTCTAAAAGGGAAGTTGAGAGTAGGAAATTAAGTATGTCTTAATTTAACCAGACCACTGAGCTGATTAGGAGCTCTCCTAGGGCTGGCCCAAAGGATTAAATATTTTTTACTTGCCTAGGAACCAACTGGCTACCTAGCAACGGGACCTACAGCTTATTGTGTGATCCGAACCACTTTATATCGAGAAATGAATTTTAAATCACCAGGAAGAAATTCCTCTGATTCCATGTTAGCAGAGCGGGGAATCGAACTCACGACTACAGAATCGGTAGGCGACCACGTAACCCACTCGTCCAATGAGGAACTAATGAGAGTAGAAAGGTTTAGAAGGTGTACCAGTTGCACTTTGACACAATTGTTAGGAGAAGGTGGGAATTAAAAATGAAGCAAAAGAATATGAAAGGTGGTATAGTAAAAGGAACGAAAGGCGCTGCAGCTAGGGACCGAAGGGACTAGCCCCCATGCGGGATTCCCTCCATAGATCAACAATCCCAATGGGATTTAACAGATTATGTGTGGAGGGCTTTGCCACACCTGGAAATCGAACCCGGTATTTTGATAGAACTCAGCTTCCTGTAAAAACCAAAAGATTGAATCTCTAATAACGCAATAACTTTACAATTACAAAGCAACGTAAACAAAACAACCACTAAAAATTGGATAGGAAAAGGGATTATAATTTTCCATTCCATTGAAAAATATGCATCTCTAACAAAGTCATAACCTTAAAATTATAACAAACGTGAACAAAACAACCACTGAATATTGGATAAGAAAATGGATTATAATTTTCCAATCCATTCTGAAAAAAAAACATAAGATTGAATCTCTAACAAAACCGTTTTAAAATTACATAACAACGTGAAAAAACCAAACACTAAATATGTAATAGTAAAATGGGTTTATTCCCAATCCATTCTGAAAGAGAAAAACAAAAGAATACATTTCTAACAAAGCCATAACTTTACATTTGCAAAGCTACATAAACAAAACAATCGCTGAAAATTGGATAGAAAAGTGGTTCCATTATTTTTTCGGCCTGGATGGCCTTCCTGCATCGCACGGGAGAAAAATGGTTCATGGAAAGCCAATTCCCAAGGAGACCTTCCAGCTTTCACCAAGCTTAAAGGATTTTCCTCTCAATGTTGTTTTCGCTCTCTTCCAAATTTATTAGTTTTAAGCTCGGTGAGGCGGAAGCAGCCGCTTAAGAAGCCGCACGACTCGAGAGTTACTATTTAAAGAAGCTATTACAAACGTGGGTTGCTTCAACTGATTTGACAGGATGATTTATAAAATACTACACAAAAAGGTTGGATGGTGTCCTTTAGTTACGTCATCAAACAAAGACTGTGAGCAGAAAATAGGTGTCCTTTAGTTATGACATCAAGCAAAAAGTGTAAGTAAAAAAAAATGGCGTCCTTTAGTTACGACATCAAGCAAAAACTGTAGGTAGAAAATATAGTGTTCTTTAGTTACGACATCACGAAAAAAACAAAACCTGTAAGTAGAAAATATAGTTTGTCCTTTAGCTCCGACATCAATCATAAACTAAGTAGAAAAAAAAAAACGGTTGTCCTTTAGTTACCACATCAAGGAAAACCATAAGTAAAAAAAAAAAAAAAATGGCGCAATTTAGTTACGACATCAAGCAAAAACTGTAATGGAAAAAATGGTGTCTTTTAGTAACGGCATCAAGCAAAACTGAAAAAGAATAAAAAAAATTTTGGTGTCATTTAGTTATCGGCATCAGGTAAAAACTGTAACTGGGGAAACTGTGTCTTATAGTTACGACATCAAGCTAAAACTGTAAGTGGGTGGGGTCCTGTTGTCCTATAGTTAACGATTATCAAGCAAAAATAACTGTAAGTTGAGCAAAAACTGTGTCCTGTAGTTACGATATCAAGCATTGTCAAGTGAGCACTGTAAGTGGGAAAACTGTGTCATATAGTTACGACGATTACAAGCAAAAACTTGTAAGTGGGTGGGACGACTGTGTCCTATAGTTACGACATCAAGCAAAAACTGTAAGTGGGAAAACTGTGTCCTATAGTTACGACATCAAGCAAAAACTGTAAGTGGGAAAACTGTGTCCTATAGTTACGACATCAAGCAAAAACTGTAAGTGGGAAAACTGTGTCCTATAGTTACGACATCAAGCAAAAACTGTAAGTGGAAAAAAATTTTGTTCTGTAGTTACGACATCAACCAAAAACTGTAAGTGGAAAAAAATTGGTCTACTTTAGTTGCGGACTCAAGCAAAAACTGTAAGTAGAAAAAAATGGTGTCCTTTAGTTATGACATCAAGCAAAAACTGTAAGTGGGAAAAAATGGCGTCCTTTAGTTATATCAAGCAAAAACTGTAAGTGGAAAAAATGGTGTCCTTTAGTTATGACATTAAGCAAAAACTGTAAGTGGGAAAACTGTGTCTTATAGTTACGACATCAAGCAAAAACTGTAAGTGGGAAAAAAATTTGTTCTGTAGTTACGACATCAACAAAAAACCTGTAAGTGGAAAAAAAAATTGGAAAAAAAGGGTCTACTTTAGTTACGGCATCAAGTGAAAACTGTAAGTGGAAAAAAAAATGATGTCCTTTAGTTACGACATCAAACAAAAACTGTAAGAAAAATGGAAAAAATGGTGTCCTTTAGTTATATCAAGCAAAAACTGTAAGTGGAAAAAATGGTGTCCTTTAGTTACGACATCAAACAAAAACTTCAAGTGCAATAGTCTGTAGAACTCTAGTGAAGATGCGATGCATTGCTACGCTAATACTACCCTAATATTATTATCCTTGCATCTTATTACATTTTGTCTATCAATCTTATTCATTCCTTAATATTATTAATGAAAATGCAGAAACAGGCCAGCAATACTAGTTAATCTCTTAAGGATGCAGTAATAATAAATCTTTTGTCTTAATCCATGATTTTAATTTAGCTATAAATCTCAGTTATACCTTATTAGCAATAATGAAAATACAGGTATAAATCTTAAATACGATTTAATGGCTCAAGGCTGCAATATAAGTAAGCATAATACCCATCTGAAATCATTAGACAAAATAAATATCATTTTGCCTTCGTGCTATTTATCACATTAAACCTTTCTAAGGTATGACTTAATAATAATAATGATGAAGGTTGCAATATAATTAAGCTTCTTACCAAACTGAATTAATTAGATAAAATTAATATTATCTTTCTCTCGTACTAATGATTACATTAAGCATTTGTAATTCCATATTTGCCTGAAGGCACAAAAAGCATAAACCGCTTTGCGTATTGATGCATCATTTCCCATTGCAAAATATTTCAGCAAAATAATATTTAGGACGTTCTGAAGCAATATCCAGCCAGTAATTCATAAAATGTTTATAATTATAATATTTGGGGCTAGACTATTACAATAATTTCCCTCTGCTCTGCTAATGGCAGAAAAACAATTAAACCATAAAGAATGGCATTTGCTAAATGTTGTTGATGACTTGGTGCAAATGCTGGTTTGTTTATTCATGGAAATAGGAGGGAACACGAATATTCCTGAATATTATTATTATTTATTATTATTATTATTATTATTATTATTATTATTATTATTCGGTTGATTATTGCTTATACAATGCTCTCTCTCTCTCTCTCTCTCTCTCTCTCTCTCTCTCTCTCTCTCTCTCTCTCTCTCTCTCCAACGCGACGTTTAGTCTAGATCTACAGGACATTTTCCAGCAATAACTGCTGAGGGACTGAATTCCATTGTCGATTTCTTCTCCTTATATCCTTTTTATCATTATTATTATTATTATTATTATTATTATTATATTATTATTATTATTATTATTATTATTATTATTATTATTATTATTATTATTATTATTATTATCCATAATGTTTCCCTCTTTCATTGGTAACATTTCACTTATAGGTTGCATTCATACTTCAGTAAATTATGTCATAAACAAATCGTCCATTTGAGAGAGAGAGAGAGAGAGAGAGAGAGAATGGCTGACTGGCACACTTATGACGACACTGGTCTCCCAATGTTGAGAAAGAGAAGTGGAGAAAAGAGAGGCAGTAAAACAGTCAGAGAGAGAGAGAGAGAGAGAGAGAGAGAGAGAGAGAGAGAGAGAGAGAGAGAGAGAGAGAATTTAACAGAGACGTTGTAATAAAACGAGGTGTGAAAGCTTACGTACCTTAAACATTTGAATTATTTAGAGAGGCGCGTATTTGTATGGGCCCCCTAACATTATCTAATCAGGTGAGAGAGGGAGATAATGTACTGAAGGGGAACTCAGTCACCACAAGTGTGCAATAGGGAAGTCATATATATAGGGAAAGGGGACCATGAGCTTCAGTATTATATTTAAACATTTTTTTTCATACGAACTTTCACACTACGTTGGTGTACATTAGCAAAGTCAGATATAAGGAAGGGGAAATATTGAATCTAAATATCATTACAGTTTTTCATAAACGTTGAACACTACTCAAAATAAGTTTAATTTAATTGAATAGAGAATGTTCTTTAATATCTACTCATAATCAGTACATCTACTTTAGTGTACATTAGCAAAGTAAGATATGAGGGAAGGGGAAATATTTACCTAAATATCATTACATTTTTTCATAAACATTGAATACTACTCAAAATTAGTTATATTAAATTGAATAGGGAATATTTTATAATATCTACTCATAATCAGTATATCTCAGTTGGTGTACATTAGCAAAGCAGATATGAGGGAAGGGAAATATAGATCAAATATAGATCAAATTTAGATTATTTTGCACAGTCTTTAAAATTTTGTTCCTATTACTTCCTTGATGGAAAATTGTAATCAGGCAATCTCATCCTGAAGTAAATGATATAAAAATAATTCTTGGGGGATTTAAACCTTTTTTCTTCGTTTCACCATGCTAACCCTATCCACTCATTGGCAGTACTACTGATAAAAGTTGTGGAAATGCTCCTGCAATCACAATGAAAACTACATGTTCTTTTGTAACTTGCTCAGGTTCTCTGTTAGATAATTTATATATATATATATATATATATATTATATATATATATATATATATATATATATATATATATATATATATATATCTATATATATATATGAATGAATGAGAGACAGAGATACTAACGGGAATATGTTAAACAAAAAGATAAGACACCTGTGCTAATAAAGCTTTCGTGTATGACAATTGATATGATTTCTTATATATATGTATGTATATACCTATATATATATATATATATATATTATATAATATATATATATATATTTATATATATATATATATATATATATATATATATATATATATGGTATCTGAGATGGGTAACATACTAACACATGGGTGCTCTAATGCTATCAAGAGTGGTGTTGTTTTTTTTTTTTAATTTGATAGGAACTAACAACACATTTTTTTTGTCTTTCTTTTTTATGACTTCAGCAGATAATTGCTTGACATATTCGTGTCATGGGAATAGATAAAAGTGCCGTTGATTTTTCTTTTCTCCTTTTTTAGAAGTTAGCCATCGCTGACACAAGTTGCTTTATCATGGGTGAATTTGAATTTATTTTTTTCTCCAGTTTGTGTGAATATTTTTTTTAATATCTTAGTTCTTGACTTAGAGTCATTGTTCGGGAACGTGTCTGTGTTTCAGCTGTTTGATGCTGCAGAGAGATATATGGGAGAATTTTGCATTTTTTTGAATGCATACATAATGGCTCTACATTTTTTTTATTTTTGGGTCTGGACTTGCTACGTGATTTTTTTTCTTGGGCTCATTAACTTTTCTTGTACTTGTGATAACATTCAAGTTTGTAATGTGAGTGCAGAAGTCTGTGGAGTTACTGTGAGTTCTGAATTGTGTGTGCTGATGTATGAATTTGGACAATTGAGTTAGAGAACTTAATGTTTCCTTTGCGAGTTGTCATAGTGACTTATGATTTAGTGGTCATATTAACCATTTAATTGGGAGATGTTTAGTTAGTATTACTAAATTTTTGAGGTCATTGTTTGATAGAAGTAGTATATCTGGGGTTAATTCTTTTTTGATTGACCGGTGACTTTGACTGACATACTTAACCCTTAACGCCGACTGGACGTATTTTACGTCGACATTTTTTGTCTCTCGGGTGCCGACTGGACGTATTTTACGTCGACATACAAAAGTTTTTCTAAAAATTCACGGAAAAACAATACTTTTCGGCCTACAGCCAAAAAAGCTTGAAATCACGCGCCTTGGGGATGCTGGGAGTTCACGGATCAGGTGTCTGGTTTCGTTTACAATCGTTAGCAGGCGAGCAAGTGCAAATTTCTTTCTTGCCGCACTAAAAAGTATCCGTGACACATCTCGAAAATTATTTTGTCACTTTGACATAATTTTTGTACCATTTTAAATAGCCGTTACATGAAGTGTTATATATGAAAATGTGCGCATTATTATGTAGAATACAACAATAAAATACTCATGATTGTAGCTTTTATCAGTTTTGAGATATTTTCATATAAGTAACGATAAGTGCCAAAATTTCAACCTTCGGTCAACTTTGACTACCGAAATGGTCGAAAAACGCAATTGCAAGCTAAAACTCTTATATTTTAGCAATATTAAATTATTTACCTTAATTTTGCAACTAATTGGAAGTCTCTAGCATAATATTTCAATTTATGGTGAATTTATGAAAAAACTTTTTCCTTACGTCCGCGCGTAACTCTTCCGAAAAAAATCATACATGCGATTGTGGTAATGTTTGCACCATTTTAAATTAGCCGTTACATAAAGTTTTATATATGAAAATGTGCGCAATTTCATGCACAATACAACTCAAAACAACCCATGGTTGTAGCTTTTATGAATTTTAAAATATTTTCATATAAAGAATGATAAGTGACAAATTTGTAACCTTCAGTCAACTTTGACTCTACCGAAATGGTCGAAAAACGCAATTGTAAGCTAAAACGCTTATATTCTAGTAATATTCAAGCATTTACCTTCATTTTGCAACAAATTGGAAGTCTCTAGCACAAATCATACGTGCGATTGTGGTAATGTTTGCACTATTTTAAATTAGCCGTTACATAAATTTTATATATGAAAAATGTGCACATTTCATGTAGAATACAACAAAAAATAATTGAAGGTTGTAGCATTTCTAATTTTTGAAATATTTGCATATAAATCACGATAAATAGAAAAAACCACGTTCGGTCAACTTTGACTCTACCGAAATGGTCGAAAGACGCAATTGTAAGTTAAAACTCTTACAGTCTAGTAATATTCAGTCATTTATCTTCATCTTGAAACAAATTTGAAGTCTCTAGCACAATATTTAGATTTATGGTGAATTTAAAAAAAAAAAAAAAAAAACTTTCCTTCTCTCCGCGCGCGGATTCTCCGCTACAAATCTCCGAAATGCGTATGTCCCATTCTCGGAATATTTGCTCGTTTCATATTTGGAATTTCATAGAGTTTTATATATGAAAATGTGTGCAATTTCATGTAGAATAAAACGAAAAATATTTGAAAGTTGTAGCTTTTCTTATTTCCAAAAAAATTGCATATATAACAATTTACACAGTCGCAGCAGTGAACGCATTTGCACATTGAACAAGTGCACTCTCTCAGGCAGAATTTTTGCAGAAGATTTCATTGCTAAATGCAATTTGGTTTGTATAAAAGGAATCCCGACAACATAAAACGGTCCAATTTCCAGAAGGAGGGAAGGGAATTTCTTGCCTTTGACACATGGCACAATCACGAGTATGAACAATATATAACAAGAGGGTAACAAACAGGGCAAACTGAATTTTGCAGAGCTGGTGAAGTTGCAGACAATCTAGCCATGAAATGAAAAATGTAAAGTGCAACTCTACAAGGAAAGCCTTTTATACTCTTATTATTAATTATAATAATAATAATAATAATAATAATAATAATAATAATAATAATAATAATAATAATAATTATTATTATTATTATTATTATTATTATTATATATTATTATTATTATTATTATTATATTATTATTATTATTATTATATGCATCAAGTTACAATTGTACCTTTAATATTTAATTCACTTTACCTCGGAATTAATAGATTTTCATTATGTTAACCGAAAGGGAATTTTTTAGTCGATAAGAAATTCTTCCTAAATTCTTGGTTCCATGGTTCGCGAACATGAGCCATGAATTTCTTATCGACTAAAATATTCCCCTTCGGTTAACATACATGACAATATATTAATTCCAAGGAAGAGTGAATTAGATAATAAAGGACATCTGTAGTTTATATTTGCAGCAGTATATATCAATCACGGTAATGTGATATAACTCATATATATATTTAATATATATAATATATATATATATATATATATATATATATTATATATATATATCTATATATAATATATATATATATATATTAAAACATATAAAAATATATATATCATATATATATATATATAATATATACCTATATATATATATATATATATATATATATATATATATATATATATAGATAGATAGATAGATAGATAGATAGATAGATAGATTAGATAGCTAGATAGATAATAGATAGATAGATAATAGATAGATATGATAGATAGATAGATAGATATATATATATATATATATATATATATATATATATATATACTATATATATATATATATATTTATAATATATATATATATATATATATATATATATATATCTATATATATATATATGTATATATATATATCTATATATATATATATTGTTACAAACCTTGGGAATTGTTACAACCCTTGGGGCTGTTATAAAAGTTTTTGTTTTTTATTATAATGATTGTTGTCAGTAATAAATGTAACTCAGTGCTAAAGGTCAGTGGAAACAAACACTCAAGAAAACTTAACAATATGTAATACTTAACAAATACAAATTTTAGATCAACCTTGTCAGATGTGGCAAATATCATAACTCAAAAAAAAAGAAAGGAAGGACAAATACCAGTCTTTAGAATCACTCAGGATTCCCTAAAAATAAGAAACTAAGTCCTAACAAAGAAAGGGGAAATAAGTTAATAATAATTGACTTGTTTGGATCCAACAACTTTGCTGGCCAGACCAAAAAAACTACCCTAATACTAATCCAAAGAGAGAAGGAATACAGAGTAAATAAAACAAGAAAACTATTATAAGTCCTACCTATTAACACAAAACTAAACACGCAAGGCCTTGTCTATAATAGATCAATACGTGACGTTATAAAGTCATGACAAATATGACAAATATATATGTATATGATTAAATAATGCAAATGACATATATAGTTGTTCTTATATCAGTGGATGCATCCGAGGAGAGAACAAAACTAGGGCCGTGATCCACTCGCCATAACAGCTATCAGGGCAGCTCCTGAATGCCAGAGTAATACCATAAAGGGAAGGCGATCCCAAACGAAAATCAGAGACACTCTGTCTTACCTGCCGTCAGCCTCCCTACAGGCTATCTCACGAGCTAGCAAGCTCCCAAAAACCGCAACAGCTGATTGGAGACGCAATGTGCCGGGAGAAAGCGACGGCACTAATTCCCTGGGATTTCCTCCTCGTCTGGGAGATGCAGGACTGGCTCAAGTCGCTGGTGACATGAGCACCTGCGAGTCTCGACTAGAAGTACACAAGCCGCATGTCGAGGCAGGAGACACTTGACTAGAGAACCCACAGAGAACGGACAAAGGCGAGGATCCAAAGCGTAATTCAAAGAATCGTCATCCAAAGTCCAAATCAGTATGCTGCTTAGGTATAATATCAGGGGAGTGCTCTAGCCCAAACTGAACTCTGTCCGAGCACCAACGTCCAGGGCATAACCAAGACGCGTTCATATACACTCGTATAAAAAAAGAAAAAACAATCGTTAAAACGACAGTTCGGTAATATAAACAAAACGGGAGGAGGCGCCTAACCACACTGAGAAACGTTAAATTAAGCACTTTACGCTAAACACTTAAAATGACCAGACAACGGACAATTATATTTCAAAAATAATATAAACAAAGGCTCATACAAAACAAAGGCTATTCTGCCACAAAATGATTCTTAAAAACTAATAATTAAACCTAGAAAAAAAAGGCTGATCTAAATTCATTGAATGCAAATAACAAAAATAATCTAGTCTTTTCTAATATATATATATATATATATATATATATATATATATCTATATATATATATATATATATATATATATATACACATATATATACAGAGATAGAGAGAGAGAGAGGGAGAGAGAGAGAGAGTTAAATCGTTCAACAATAGAGCAAAATGTGATTAAGAGAAATTATATATATATTTACTTATATACGCGTATATATGTATGTATATATACATACACACACGCACACCCTATCGAAAGACAGCCCACGAGAAGGCTCTTTCCATCTTCCACCTTTTCCCTCTTTTTGTTCAAAGATACCAAAACTTTTCCGATTTTTCAAAGCTCCCAGCTGGGTCACTTCCTTTTATGAACAGCTGTAGATCTTGTAGTAGAGACTTGACTTCTAGTAACCCACAGAAATTCTAGAACTTCCTTCTAACATATGTAATTTTTTTTTTTTTTTTTTTTTTTTTTTTGTATGTCCCATTGTACTGCTGCCCTCTTATCTTTCCTCATCTTGAAGAATTTCTTCCTGCCGGACAAGTTTAGTTTCTTTTGATATTTCAGGATAGAATTTTCCTTCCTTTTATTTACTATTCTGGAATTAATGATTAATTTTCACTTCAGAATGTTTTCTCTTCTTACTTATTCTGACTTAAATCATACCATTTGACGATAGCTTTTGTTTTTTTATTTCTTTTACAACTCTGAATTTATCATTACACTTTACCTCAGAGTATTTCTTCGTCTTACAAATTCCGGGCCACAGTATTGCTTCCTATGTTTGTTTATAAACGTTTATACATATTCATACGTAAACAATTAGTTTGCAGGTGTCTCCACAGTACTTTGACAACACATGTATATGCATGATCTCGGAAACAGACTATCCATTGTGCCATTGTTGCCATGCCATATGCAACCCCTTGTCTCTTGGCGTTCGTGCCCCTTCAAGTCTGCAAGTTTAGACACCTTACGCATCAATGTTAGCTATTTTGCATTTTCCACAACTCTACGTTTTAGTTCTTTAATGAGAAAGATTAAAATCTTCGCTCTTGTGGTGATTCGTACATAATAATGATATCAGTGCTAGATATCATTTCTTGTTCGCTGAATACTAATGGGCCCTGTAATTGTTTTAATACCGAGTGAAGTATGATTTCCATAACGGGCGTGAGATAAAGACTTAATAGAATAGAAATTTTTTGTTTTACATAGTTCCTGATTTTTTTTTCTTAGACTTTTAGGCCTTTCGCAAATAGTTGACATTCTAAAAAATAGATTAAAAACTTCCATTAACTATTCTAGATACAGCAGCAAGAATAAGAATTTCACAGCTTCAGATACTGTGGCGTGAAACCCGGGCCCCTCCCCCCACCCAATCCACTTCTTCCTGTTGGGACTACAAATTAGAGGAATTTGGGACATTTGCAATCTCTGTAATTCTTGCGAAAAGAACGGTCTCTAAACGGACCTCCCTTAACGTCTTGGAATAATGGAAGGGACAGGATGTGCCCGTTTGGGGACGCTTACCGAAAATTTGTGTAGTGGTTAAAGGAGATGGCTTCGCTATTATGCTATATAAGGACTCTGCTGCAGACTTGTTAATGTGTACGTTTTTTCCCCTTTTATCTTTGTTAGGGGAGGGATTCTCGTTACTTGGACGCTTTTATATATACGACTTCCTTTAAGTTAGATGTGGTAAACCAACTTCCTAAGTTCTGAACACAAAAAATAAACACTTTAATGCAATAACCTTCCCATTTATGGATTAATATTTGGGGGACTACTTTGCGACTTACCAGAAAGGATAAATTTAGGAACGAACATGTTAGAGACACTCTCAAAACAGCACCAGCTTCAAACAAGGTGAGGGAAAGTAGAGTGAGATGGTATGGACATGTAAAGAGACGAGAGGAAGAAGACCACCCGATAAGGAAGATGATGGAGATGGGACTTCCAGGTGGGAGAAGGTTAGGTTGACCAAAATTGCGATGGACTGACTGTGTGAGGAGAGATATGAGGGACTTGGGATTGAGCGAGGAGGATGCACTGGACCGGAGGAGATGGAGGAATGTGTTGAAGAACCATTAGAGCGACCCCAAATAGGGACAAGATTGTAGAGAAAGAAGAAGAGGAAGAAGGACTACTTTGCGAACGAATACTAAAGATTTCATCAGTTGAGTGGATATATTCAGAAACTTGCCTAGTTTAGTTTTGCCCTTTCAGAAAACATCTTTGAAGTGGCCACCTTCATAGGAGACATGTTTTGTATTAGCGTATCTTTCAAGACGCCACATTCCTTATTTCCAGCTCATTCAAATTTCATTTGTTTAAAGATAAATACTAATGAGTTTCGCATTACTCATTAACTATAATTAACACAAAGCTGATTTTTTTCCTTAAAAATGACGAATGAAAGTAACGAATTAGTTTTAATGAATCGTGCCACAGTTACTATATTTGGGATTTCACATAGATACCTAACTCTCTCTCTCTCTCTATTAATTTAATTGTGCACAGGTTACTCTCAAAATGTTTTTAAAGTAGACAGGAGAAGCAAATTTCGGTCCAGCTTATCTTATAACAAATAAATGGGAGATTTTCGTGGTTTTAGTAAGTTAAAATATTGCTTTGTGAAATGCTCCATCTGTCCGCAAGAGTACCACCCTTTCCTTTACATTAAAACAAAATTTAATGTAAACACTTTTTAACTTCATGTAAGGGGAGCGAATTTAATAGAAAAGGTGGATAGGATTTACCTCTGCAAAATGTGGAGTAGTTTATAAGTGATTTGGGAGCTGTATTTGAAGAGGGTAGTTTAAAAATAGTTACGCTAAAATTAAGGAAAATGTAACATTTATGTTGTTGTTCTTAGAGGTCCACAATAATAAAAAATGCTGCGAGTTCGTATATAATTTAAAAAAATTAACTGCTATTTTTGTGTAGTCAAACGTGAGGAAAAAAGCGCTTCATGTATGTATGTATGTATGTATGTATGTATGTATGTATATAAGTATGTATGTTTAAGTTAACTAATACGAATCTCAAGCATGATACTCAGGTTTTTTTTTCAAAATAAAATGGTAGGAAAAATTCTTCATATTTCACATTGCGCCTTAATTTGGAGAAATGGCAATCTCTTCATTGTAAATGCAAAGCTTTTTTATGCATCGTATTATGATTTTTATTCGAGGCAGCGTTCCTACCACGCACGGATAATGGCTTCTGAATAAGACGAATGGTTCCACCGTGCCCAGTGAGAGCAAAATACCAAACTTTTCTTCATTTCCACCAAAGAGGATTCGTTTTTGGGTTGAATTTTCATTTTGCAATTTTATTTTGGAGTAAAGTTGAGGGAAAGATGAATGTGTGGATATTTACGGAAATATTGACAAAGGTAGGGTTCCTGGTATGGCAAGAAGGAATAGTTTTCAGAAATGGGATACTTTATGGGGTGTGGAGGGAGAAGGCCAGATGAAATTTGAATTTAATATTTTGTTGCCTTGGAAACAGAAACCCTACCCTTCATGATTGTAAAGTTTTTTTCACTCCAAATATTATTTGATAAAAAGAACCTATGATTACAGTTGATGCCGTACTAGATCCGTAAGTCTTCATTGGAGTCCAGACAGGCTGACGAAATAAACGCTCATTTGTATTTGACGTAACTAGTGGTGCTAGTTCTCGCAGTGGCATCTTTTAATTATCAGAGTGATTAGAAAATGAAAGCAAGGATTAGAAATAGAAACTTAGAGAAAAGAGAAAAAATGTAAGGTAAATACTGAGTGGCTGGTGTTTATAGTTGATTGAGTGAGGTGAGAATTAGATAATGTAAGAATTGTTAATAGACTGCTGCTGATCATTTTGCTGATGTGAATGAAGCTACAAATTTTTCAGTTGTTCTTTGTAAAATGACATCACCCTTGGTTTATTAATTAAAGGATGAATAAGTCAGTGTTTTCACAGACGAGGGAGAAGTGTTCTAGCTTTCAGACATCCTAGCAATGCGGTATGTATCGTTGTGCAGTGATAAGTTGAAATTACCTGTAGTCTCTGAAGAGTCTGGGAAATTATGCGTCAAGAAAGTAAATTTAAACGAAATATATTCTGTTATGAGACGAAAATAAGAAAGGTTTATTTACCTGAAAGAATAGTTCAGCAATCTAATTTACCACAGTAAGTTTAATGTGAATATATTCTGTTATGGGAGAAAAAAAGAAGGAATAGTTCAGAAATCTGATTTACCAATTTGTTCTTTGAAATTGTAGAAGAGTATGAAATTTTAGGAAGACCAAAACAACTGGAATCTAAGACGAGGACTTACTTTATTGCTTTTGAATCAAATATTAGGGAAGGCGAGAACATCTCATTAACTCAGGGGAGATGTTATTGCTTGGAGAGGACTCCGTAGGAAACTTCTTTAGCACCGGACGGAAAAAATAATTGCGCTTTTTTTAAGATCTGGATTTAATTTTTTTCGTTTGTTTTCTACATGGAGGCTCTTTACTTCCTGCGACAGAGAAATTTAGAAAATAATTACGGTCACTTTTTGGGAGGACAGATTCAACTGGGTACACTGCAGAAAGTTCTTGGATCTTTAGAGTTGCAGATATTTGCCTTACAGAAGTATAATCAAGTAACTGACTCCGAAAAGATGATTTCACAAAAGATTGAATTTACTACTATTAATTGAAAATGTAATAATATTTATGGGACAGACATTTTCATTGTAATACTCACCAGCAGACACACCCAACCACATTATATATATATATATATATATATATATATATATATATATATATATATATATATATATATATATATATATATATATGTGTGTGTGTGTGTGTGTGTGTGCGTGTGTGTGTGTGTGTGTGTGTAGTGTTATATATATATATATATATATATATATATATATATATATATATATATATATATATATATATATATATATATATATACTATATATATATATATATATATATATATATATATATATATATATATATATATAGTATATATATATATATATATATTATATATATATATATATATATATATATATATATATATATATATGTGTGTGTGTGTTTAAATATATATAAGCAGAAAATTACAAAAGTCCTTTAATATCCAATTCGCCCTACATCGAAAGGGAACATTTTAGTTGATAATAAGTTCGTCGTTTCGTGGGTTCGAACCATGGAATACAAGAACTTAGGACTGCAGTGATGTGCCTTAATACTTGTATACAAATCACGGTGATGGGATAAAATTCATTCATATATATATGTATGTATATATATGAAGATTCTACTAGTCACTTTTTTACCAGATACATATGCAACTGTAATAGCCACAATTGGCTGATGACCTTACACTGCAGGTGTCTTTTAGTTAACTGAACAGTAAGACATTAACATATAACACTCTACCTGTTCATCACTTTGCAAGCCAACCTCTTCGAAGGCCTTCTGCTGGGAACATATGATTCATGAACTCTTTTTCACCAGCCTAATGTCTTCCATTCTCTTCATATGATCAGATCAGTTTAAAATATTCATAACCATGTTTTTATTTATTTTTTTTTTTTTACGTATATTACTCCCGTCATTCTTGTACATCGCTTACTTCTTATTTATTGAGCACAAATATTTTGCCATTTGTAACCTCTCTCTCTCTCACTCTCTCTCTCTCTCTCTCTCTCTCTCGCTCTCTACTCTCTCTCTCTCTCACATATCATTTTTACAATTTCCTATGACAGCCAATGGGACTCGACGTTTAAATATTCGATACTCACGTAAGTGAACGTTTTATACCAAAAAAAATATTTAAAGAAATGACATTGTTAATTTCAGACAAGCTTTCGGTTCGATGACCTAATTCCGTTTTCATAATAAAAACCATCTGTGCATTATTTATTGTTTTATTTATTTATTCATTTTTTTGTGTGACGAAAGCCATCATAAGTCAATATCTCCGAGGCTGAATAGGAAAAAGTAGAGTACAATATCCGAATTCCATAGCGGCACTATTTTTGCAGGACGACCAACGAAAAATGACGAGAGTTGGAAGTGATCGGCTAAAACTGTTGGAAATTTGTGCGAGCTGAAACAATGGAAAATAGTTCCAAAGGGCATAATTGCATATTGAAAAAAAAAAAAAAACAATTCAGTTCCGCTGTAAACGTCACGATTGCAGTAAAATGTTTAAGCTGAAGGGAGTGCCAATCGTACTTAAAAGGATCTGACACACACACACACACACACACACACACACACACACATATATATATATATATATATATATATATATATATATATAATATATATATATATATATATATATATATATATATATATATATATAAGTCATATCACAGTTACCCGTGATTCATATACATATATCGAGCTATGTCCTTTGATATCTAATTCGCTCTACCTCGAATTAATATATTTTCATATATGCTTAACCGGAGGGGAATTTTTTCTCGATAAAAGATTTACCTGTAATTGGGCGCGAACGCAGGTACATTAAAATCCAGGAAACGTCAGGGAAGCTATACCACTCAACCACCGCGAGAGGCTTAAAGGTTTATGCCGTCTCTCACCTCAAATACTTTCTCAAAAAGTATTTGAGGCGCGAACCCAAGAAGACATTCAAATCCAGGAACGTCCATGAAGCTTTTACCAACCCCACCAATGTGGTGGTGGAGTTGGTAAAAGCTTCACTGACGTTCTTGGATTTGAATGTCTTCTTGGGTTCGCGCCCAGGATCAGGCAAATCTATTATCGTGTAAAAAATTCCCCTTCGGCTAAGCATATATGAAAATTTATTAATTCCGAGGTAGAGCAAATTAGATATTAAAGGGCATTGTAGCTTGATGTTTATATATTAATATATATATATATGCATATATATATTAATAATATATATATATATCTTATATATATGGTAGTAATATATATATATATATATATATATATATATATATATAATATATTTATATAATTATTCTATTTATAATATATATATATTATACATATATATATAAATATAATATATATATATATATATATATTTATATATATATATAATTAAATATATATATAAATTTTAAATTTCTATATAGTTAAATATATATATATATATATATATTATATATATATATATATATATATATACAATATATATATATATATAGATATTATATATATATATATCATAGGATATTATATATATATATCTATATAGATATTATATATATATATATATACTATATTATGATATATTCCTATAACATAGTATACATATACATACATATTTATATTTATATGTATTATGTATATGTATATTTATATATATATATATATATATATATATATATATATTATAATCTATAATACTATACATCTACATATGTATATATATACATATTTATTTTATATTTATATGTATAATGTATATTTATGTATATATATATATATATCATATATATATATATATATAATCTATATATATACATCACAATTTATTATATAATATATATATATATATCTATAATATATATCTATATATATCTATATATATACCTTCAATATATATAAGCATAAACGGGTTGTCCCGACTAACTACTACACGATATATCCATGTTCTTCAATAACTGAAATCACTCACTCTCACGGATTAAATTAATTCCATTTGATATGCATCCAAAACACAAAAGCAACACAAGTAGTAGTATTTCCGGGTCCCATCACTCGACAAGTGTCATACTCCTACAATGACATAACAATTCTGTAACGGAAAACTTCTATTTCGAAAGCTCAACAACTCATCGCTGCTTGTTGTGGGCTGCTGTTGTTTGTTTCTCTCTGTAATAGAAGTTCGCATATCACGTATACAGCTTAGTTTGCCTAGATTCTTCTATTGCCAAGTGGAAAACCACTAAGTAAAGATAAATAGAAAGAGGTTCACGAGGAATGATGGAATGAGGTTTCTTGAAGGAATTTCA
>NC_061110.1:16868363-16875863 GCF_015104395.2 Macrobrachium nipponense | reverse complement strand
GGCAGTGCATCTTCCAGTATGTTTCATCTTCCTATCTTGGATGGTCTGGGATGCAGCATAGATATTTGTCGAGCTTATTCTTAAACACATTTACGCTCACTCCTGATATATTCCTCGGATGAGCTGGCAACGCATTAAATAAACGCTGCATTGTCGATGCTGGCACGTAGTGATTAATGTCCTGTGTGCTTTGCTTATTTTCCTGTATAGTTTTTGGGCACTATTAATCTAACTCTACTTGCTCTTTCTGAATATTTTTATCTCCATGATGTTTTCGGCCCAAAATCCTTCTATCTGTTTCCATGCCTGAATTATCATGTAGCATTCAGTTCTCCTTTCTAGAACTATATGATTTTAAGGATTGTAGTCTTTCACAGTAGTCAAGATCCTTAACTTCTTCTATTCTAGCTGTAAAGGACCTTTGTCACTCTCTATTTGTGCAACTATCCTTTTGATAGTGTGGGTACCATATCATATTGCAATATTCAAGTGGACTACGAACATATGTTTTATAAAGCATAATCATGTGTTCAGCTTTTCTTGTTTTGAAGGTGCTGTAACATTTTTCCTTTACATTTTGCCAATAGAATTGCTAATTGATCATTGCATAAACATGTTCCTATTCATCATCACACCAAGGTCTTTAACTGCTTCCTTATTTGTGATTGTGGTCCTCATTATTAGGTCCCCTATATCCATATAGCTTTCCTTCTCTGTCTCCATAATTTATTGATTCAAATTTATAAGAGTTAAATACCATACTATTTTACCTCTGCCCAATCATATACTTTGTTAAGATCTCTATGTAGCGTGTTCGTATCTTCATCACAATTAATTTCTCTACTTATTCTTGTGTCATCGGCGAAACTACTCACTACCGAGTCCTTAACATTACTGTCTATGTCTGCAATCATAATAACAAACAGTAATGCAGCTAACACCGTACCTTGTGGCACTTCGGATATTACCTTAGCTTCATCCAATTTCTCATTTTTGCAATAACTATCCACCTTGTCAAAAGCTTTTGCAAAGTCTAGATAAACCACATCTGTCTCATTTCCGCTTTTCATATTTTCGTGTATGTTCTCACGGTTGACTAACAGTTGGGTTTGTGTACTTTTTCCGGGTACAAAACCATGTTGTCCTATATTAAACAAATTATTTTTTTATTAAATGTGTAATATTTTCCTTCATTACCCTTTCAAACACTTTCATAATAAGTGATGTTAGACTCCAGGTCTATAATTAATTGCCTCTAGTCTTGATCCACTTCTGAAAGTAGGGGTAATATGCTAATTTTTTGTGCTCATAAATCTTGCCTGTATCTACACTTTGTCTTAATAATATTGCAAGTGGCTTTACGATAGAATTAACTACTTTCTTTAACAAAATAGCAGGGATGCCATCAGGCCCAGCTGCAGCTCCATTTTTAATTTCATTAATAGCCTGCACAATATCAGCTTCATTAATATCTATGTCTGTTAAATATTCACTATTTTCTTCCCTTACTTCTGTATCATTATCTTCATTATCAATTCTAGGGGTGAATTCTCTTTATATCTTTCTGCCATATGTTGCATATTTCCTTCTTTTCATTCATTAATCTCCCTTCAATTCTTAGAGGGCCTATTTCTTATTCTTCCCTTATTCATCTTTTTCTCATACGAGTACAATAGTTTGGGGTTTTGCTTGTATTTTACTAGGGTTTTTTTCTTCCAAGTCCCGTTTATCATTTTCTTTTGATTGTATAATCTTTTGTTCTGCAATTTTCTATCTTACATTTTTAGTTCATGATTTCCTTGCATTTTTTTTCTTTTGCAAGACCTTTTTTCCACTTTCTGATTTTCTGGAACAAGATCCTTCTGTCTCTTGGTATGCATGACTGATGCTTACTTTTCTTCTTCGGTATATTATCCACTAGTTTCTCTAATATATATAATATCTCCGTGTTTAATTTTATATCATCACTTAGGAAAATGTTATCTCAATCTTTGTTTAATTCTTCATTTATTTCTGACCATTTTATATTTTTACTGCAGAAGTTATATTTTCCATATCCTTCCCACTTTTTCATTTCTTGCTTATCTCTGTTTTCACTTGCTTTGGAAGGAATGGTTAATTATATGACATTATGGGCTGTTAATTATATGACATTATGGTCTGAAATATCGCATTATAAACTATTATTTCTTTAACATAATTCATCTCGTTCATAAATACTAGGTCTAAAGTATTTTCCTTTCTTGTTGGTAAATGATTATTTGTTGAATGTTGTATTCTAGTAGCATATCTAATAGCTTTTCGAATTGCCTCTTATCTTCTGCACTACTGTTACTCTCTTTTTTATATTCGTTCTTTCCAGTCTACGAAGGAAAGTTAAAGTCTCCGGATTGGAGAATAGTCCAGTCCTTGTGATTTCTACATATATCATCCAATTTTTCTATTATTATGTCAAAATCTTTAGTATTAAGGGGTTTATATATTACTATGTTCATTAATTTTTCAGATTCAACTTCTACCACTATTAGTTCACATTTTGACTTACTATATTTCTCATATATTTTTTCCACTTGTTTTTGTCTTTCCCATATATCGCGGTTCACCCTTGATTCCTATTTTTTCTATCTGATTTATAAGTTTGAAACCCTTTTGTTTGATCGCAATTACCGGTCTCTTAGGAATACCAGGTTCACTTAAATTCATTATATCTATTTTCTTTTCAATTTGGTTTAGTTCTCCTAAGTGCTCTATTTTCCTTTTTGAGTTACTCGTAACTAAACCCTGAGAGAGAGAGAGAGAGAGAGAGAGAGAGACAGAGAGAGACAGAGAGAGATGCAAATATCAAATTATATTGATTGCCTGTGGCATTCTATCTGTGCATAATATCGAATTAAAATGGAGTTATCAATTTTCTTTGCGGTGGGGTGGTTGGTGGGGTTAGCAAATACGGCGTTCAATAGTGATTCCAAGTTTTTCGAAGGATTAGTTTTGCAGCCCTCTAGCCTCAGTAGACTTTAAGATCTGAGGGCGGACAGAAAATAGTATGCGCAGAAAAATGTTCGGACTGATAGACAAAGCCGGCAGAATAGTTTTCTCTTCAAAAAAACTAAAACTCCTTTTCCTTCAAGCTGAGTAGACAAGGCTTCATATAGTATCGGTTAGATACTATAATGAAGCCATTCGGAACTTGATTACAAACTTGATGAATTGGACTGAAATACGATATTCCTGTGTAGCGTTCCTACCGCCCGGAAAATGGAAATCAAAGAAGTGGAGAGAAGCATTACGTCTTTAGAATTATAAATACTCAAAGTAATAGCGGTTAGTCAAATGCAAAGAATAGTGAAACAAAACTATATAATTCACCAGCTCAAAATAAGCGAAAAACAATCAAATTCCTTGCAATTAGAGCTTTCAAATTTTCTCTCTCTCTCTCTCTCTCTCTCTCTTCTCTCTCTCTCTCTCTATATATATATATAGTACTAATATATATATATATATATATATATATATACATATATATATATATATATATATATATATATATATATATATATATATAAGTAACATCTAATTCCACCGATTCACACTTTATCAGTAATTAGAATCTTCAACTTTGTAAATATTGTGGAAAAGTGTAAATATTGTGAGAAACACCAACACTTATAAGTTATAAACGCACTTTGGCTACTTACTGCATACATGTCACGAACAGGTTGAATACGAGTCATCGATCGTGAGTGGAGAACGAAACTTTGGCAAATGTTGGACAATTGTACGAAGCACCGGTTAGGACTGCCATCAAGACTTCGATTGATTCAATTTGTCTTCAACACGTGTACGATGAGTTGACAACGAGAGTTCATGACATGTGTTACTGCAGCTTGGACGAACTTTCAAAGATAGGTGAGATTTGTTGTTTTTTCCGTTTTCTGTACAAGAAAACTATTGAGATGACTTTGTCTGTCCGTCCGGACTCTTTTTACTGTCCGCCCTCAGATCTGAAAATCTACTAAGACTAGAAGGCTGCAAATTGGTATGTTGATCATCCACCTTTCAATCATCAAACATACGAAATTGCAGCCCTCTAGCCTCAGTATTTTTTTTTATCATATTTGTTTATTTATTTTATCTAAGGTTAAAGTTAGTTATGACCGTGGGCCTGGCATCGATATCAGATAGGTCACCACCGGGCTGTGGCTGAAAGTTCCATAGGCCGAGGCTCATACAGCATGATGATAAGCATTACAGAAAACTCGAAGAAACTTCGGCGCATGTTTTACTCGTCTGTGTGTGTGTGGTGGTGTGGTGTGTGTGTGTGTGTGTGTGCGTGTGTGTTACCGTTGTTGTAGCACTGGGCTTTCATTAACCGCTGCCCGTGTTTCTATTTACGTTGCCATAGAAAGCATGAATGAAAAAAATAGTGCTTTGATTTTGTCTATTTACTTTTATAATTGCTTTCGTTAGACTTATGTGTTTAAACGTTTTGAGACGTGCCTGTGTCATAGAGAAACTACCATTCATAGTACTTTTAATCACATGTTTGCTTCTAACAATAACATTCAGCTCCTCATTCAAAATTCCTTTGATTTTATGAATGGTTAAAGCACTCATTTTGAGAGAAATTTACCGTTTAACCGAAAAAAACCAAATAGACCTTAAGAGTGCACCTGCTGTCTGTTCTATGGATATTTGTGCGACTTTTCATTTTATTTTTATTTATTTGATATTTATTTTTGCGACTTTTTTTTCTGACAAAATAACTGTGAAATTACTTAATATCCAGAATCTTTGTATACGCACATATTAAAGGAATATTCTTTTTATTTTAACTCTTGTCATGGTGTTCCCCAATAATTAGGAAATTTCATTTTCATATCCATTCCACATGTTCCGTTATGCATATCTCGAGTAAGTTGACACTTCACAAAAAAAGAAAAAAAAACTTCATTGCTGGTTTCTTCTATGGCAAGTATATCAGAAAAATAAACCTAAAGAAAACGGTAAACAATGATTATATTTCTCAGTGCCATTTATTATGATCCAGTGGCAGTTCTCTAAATATTTCAGCATGAGGGCACATTCTATATTTTGCATAGCAGAAAACGTTCGATATACGAAACGTCAATTTCATATATTCAATGATTTCAAACCAAAGAAAAGAAACAAAAGAAAAAAAAAAACAAAAAAAATGGTAGATCTAAAAAATATGCAAATGATCATTCCCAGGGTGATGGGAGATTAAGTATATCTTAGATTTACAAGATCACTGAGCTCATTAACAGCTTTCCCAGGGCTGCCCGAAGGATTAGATATTTATACATAGCTAGGATCCAATTGGTTACCTAGCAACGGGGACATACAGCTTATTGTGGGATCCGAGCCACATTATATTGAGAAATGAATTTCTATAGCCAGAAATATTTCTCTGGTTCCGCGTTAGCCGAGCAGAGAGAGACTCGAACTTCGGACCACCAGACTGATAGCCGAGCGCGAATCCACTCGTCCAACGAGGAACTAGGATGATGGGAGATGACCTACTATCATAAGGCCTTTAGTAATTGAGTTCCTTTGAAAGAAAATAAAAGAAGAGAGAGAGAGAGAGAGAGAGAGAGAGAGAGATGATGTTAAGTGTTTTAGTTCGTATGATGCTGAAGTGCCTAGCGACCTCAAAGACTCTGGATATACACATTATATTGCCATAATATAATATGAAAAGATATAACGTGCATTTGTACTCACGCGCTAAGCTGCACTGGAACCCGGCGCTGCCCATTATGCCTCCTCTACCATGCCGATCCTCCTACCTACCCTGCCCCGCCCCGCCCCCCCCCCCCCCCCCCCCCACCGCCCCCTCGTGCCAGACAAGCAGTTTTGCAGGAGGATGGTGGAAGTGTTCAAGTCGACCCTATATTCCCAATCCCATACCTACCTCACCCCACCTGGGGTGGACAAACAGGTTTGCAGGAGGATGGTTAATGTGTCACGTCACCCCTTTCCTGTTCCTCTTGCCTGAGGCGGACAAACAGGTTTGCAGGATGATGGTGGAATTGTCACATCGCCCCTATATTCCCAATCCCCTACCTACCTCACCCTGCCCAGGGTGGACAAACAGGTTTGCAGGAGGATGGTGACGTGTCACGTTGCCCCTTTCCCAATGCCCTACCTACCTCATCCCGCCCGTGGTGGACAAACAGGTTTGCATGAGGATGGTGGATGTGTCATGTTTCCCTTTCCTGATCCACTACCTACCTTATCCTGCCTGTGGTGGACAAAAAAAACAGGTTTGCAGAAGGATGGTGGCAGGTGTCATCGCCCCTACATTCCCAATCCCCTACCTACCTCACCCTCGCCCATGGTGGACAAATAGGTTTGGCAGGAGGAATGTTGGTGGATGTGTCACGTCTCCCCTTTCCCGATCCCTTGCTTGGGGTGGACAAACATCTTTGCAGGAGGATGGTGGATGAGTCATGTGTCCCCTTCCCCGATCCCTTACCTACCTTATCGTGCCTGGGGCGGAGAAACAGGTTTACAGGAGGATGGTGGAAGTGTCATGTTGCCCCTATATTCCCAATCCCCTACCTACCTCGACCTGCCCAGGGTGGACTAACCACGTTTGCAGGAGGATGGTGGATGTGTCACGTCGCCCCTTTCCCATTCCCCTTGCCTGGGGCGGACAAACAGGTTTGCAGGAGGATGGTAAATGTGTCACGTCACCCCTTTCCAGATCCCCTTGCTTGGGGTGGAAAACAGGTTTGCAGGAGGATGGTAAATGTGTCACGTCACCCCTTTCCAGATCCCCTTGCTTGGGTGGAAAAACAGGTTTGCAGGAGGATGGTGGAAGTGTCATGTTTCCCATTTCCCGATCCCTTACCTACCTTATAGTGCCTGGGGCGGACAAACAGGACTTAATATCTGATAGCGTTACACGGCTCCAGAGTCATGAATAAATGCATTCAAATCTATTTCATAAAAGTTCCTTTAATTTCGTGGTATGGAACCTGGTCGTACAGAGATTTTAGTCTTGTTTTTCTTTTTATTCCTTGCAAAGTGTCCAGTCGCTGATATTTTCGTTTACTCGGGTAGTAAGCCTAGAAACTAATTTGTTATTCTTGTTGTTGTTCTTGCTGTTGTTGTTCTTGTTTGGGCTTGGAGGGGGCTTAGGAAAGGTCTATGGAAAGCCTAAAAAGATCTGAAAAAGGTGTTTAGAGTTAAGTTGAAGATACAGGAATTTTAGGAGAGGATACTTAAGATTCATTGATTGGAAGTAAAATATAAAAAATAACTAATGTGCATGTTCAACAATACAGAAAAATTATTTCTAAGGAAATATAGCGTATTTTTTTTAATTTCGTCGGTAAAATAACGCTCTGTTTGACAGTAGATTTGAGTGTGCTCCCCGAGTAAGGTGGAGGTCGGATATTACCTTGTTAGTATTCCTGAAAAGTTGAAGTCGGGTGGAAATGTAATACTTCGGCCAGGCATCTAGATTATAATAAA
>NC_061110.1:16848363-16858363 GCF_015104395.2 Macrobrachium nipponense | reverse complement strand
ATCGCTTCAATTCTCAGGGGGAAACAAAATAAAATATTGATAGTGTTTTTAGAACCTTGCGTTGAATTAAGGAGGTAATATTCCCTAAATTGTCAATCAAAGTTTATTCCTTTGGTTGTAATTTAATTCGAGTAATACCTTCCCCGACAGAAAACTCCAATTATGTTATTTTTTTTTCTTTAGAATTACATCCAATGCACATTCAAATACAAACAGCCGTAAAAGGTGTAAAATAAATTTTTGCGAAATCTCCAAAGAAAATTTATTTCCCCATTTATTTCAAAAAGTCATGTGTCAAACTATACTCGAGAGAAACACTCCAAATAACTATTTTATTTATTATTAATTATTGATTATTATTATTATTCTTATTATTATTATTATTATTTATTATTGATTATTATTATTTATTATTGACTTATGTCAATGCACATTCAAACTACCAACAGCCGTCAAAAAAGTTAATTAAATTTTAAGTTTTCCAATATCTCCAAAGAAAATTTATTCCTAACATTTTAAAAGGTCCTGTATAGCTATACTCGACAAAAAACTTCAAATACTTAATTTTTTTTTAATTGTGTCCAATGTACAGTTCAAATTCAAACAGGTCATAAAAAAGTTATTAATAAATTTTTCGAAATCTTCAAAGTAAAAAATTCAATTTTATTCCTACATTTTCTTAAAAAGTCCTGGTATTGTCTATACTCAGAGAGAAACTTCCAAACAAATACATTGTTTTTAGTTTATGTCGTGGCACATTCAAAAAGAATGCAAACAGGTACATAAAAAATATTAATAAAATAACATTTTCGAAATAGGACCAAAGAGAGTTTCTTTCCTACATTGTAAAGTAAAAGTCATTTATTGCTACGTCGGAGAAACAAAAAAAAACAAAACAAAAAAATAGAGATGTCGGTTGATGCTTTTCTTCTCTTCGAAAGCCATTATTCATTAGGGTCTCAAGGACTTGTAAAAGCCAAAGGAATTTCCTCTCTGGCGAGAGATATTTTATCCTCTCGTTGGTCGATCTCTTTCATCCACCGAGTTGCTTCTTCTTCGTCTTCTGCCAAGACTTCTCAGCATCAAAGGTCTCGCCTTTTGACTGGTGTTTTCAAAGTGAATGGAATGCGACTTCCACTCTTAAGAGCTGAAGACTGTTAAGAGCGTAAAGGGTTCCCGATACAGAGAGAAACTTCTTTACACAACTAGAGTTGGTTAATATATTTTGTTTGATTAACTTCCACTGTATAGTTTATTTCGTCTGATCAAACCGTTCATAACATTACGTCAAGTTACCCCATGTCAATGTCGACAACATTTACCTACGCTATTTTTTTTTTTTAAAGACATATTATATAAACTTCTCGTAGTTTATTAGTAACTATGGATTTTTATGTTTGACAAAGCTCTGATCTGGATAAATATGCTTAATTTCGAAGTCGTCAATATTCACCTATCTAATTATTTTTTTATTTTTTTACAGAATATTAGAAAACACTTGTAGTTCAGTAGTACGTATAGATTTTAGTTGTGTGTAAAAAAGAAAATAGAGATGGCTATACTATGTTTGTCCGTCCGCACTTTTCTGTCCACCCTCAGATCTTAAAAATTACTGAGTCAGAATGTATAGCAAATTGCAGCCCTCTAGCCTCAGTATAGTTTATATTTTACACAAAGATTAAAGTTAGCAATAATCCTGCGTCTGGCAACGCTATAAGGACAGGCCACCAACGGGCCGTGGCTGAAAGCTTCATGGGACACGGCATATACAGCATTATACACCCTACAGAAAACTCTATTGCGCCGAAGCATTTATTACTTGTATATTACTCCCCAGTTCTTCGAAAGAGAGATTGTAACAATAAGAATTGAATATATTTCGTGGCTATTCAGACTCCTACAGTGAGTTTTTTTTTTTTTTTCTCTCGCGTCCACAAGTGAACTTTGGAAAGATTGTTGCTTTTGTAAAAGAAGATAATTGCTAGCGATTAACTCAGGACTTCGTAAGGGTCAGACATAATTTCCTGATTGACACTGACTTTTTTATTCACAGCGTAAAAAAATTCATTAATAAGTTTTTCCTGTTGGCGTGTCTCCCGATGGTTGTTCCATAGAAAAATGATTTTAAAAATTAGAAAATGGATAGACAATGAAGATAGAAATATATGTAAAAAATAGAATGAATGAAGTTATATAAATGATAAAAAAGGGTGGATAAGACTGGTAGAAAAATAATAAATGCATTAATAAATACACAAAAACAATAAAAAAAAATAAGATTAGGCATACCAATAGGGAGAGGGATTGATAAAGGTAGAAAAATTTTATTAAATCGATAATGAAGAGATAAAAAAAAAGCAGAATGAATGAAATTTCAAAAATGATAAAAAGAGGGGCGTTGTTAATACTGGCAAAAAATAATAATAAATGCATTAATAAATGCAGAATTTAAAAAAAAAATGTATTAATAAACGATAGCAGAGTTCCCTCATTCGTCACAATCTCTCACAGAGAGTTCCTTGTAATCCATCACACACCCCTTTTGAGAATAATCCGCAGGACGGTTTTCGACCCGAATGGGATCTCCATCGTGAAAGGACCCAGGTCCATCGAGTGGTTCCTCAATAGTTAATAGCATGATATTGGTATGAAGTGGCTGAGGCTGATATTGATAACCCTGCCGTTCTACAATTTAGATAGATTCTGAAGCGCCATTTTGAACGGCAGGGGTAATGTGTTTTCTTTTTAATTTTTTTACATATTTGTTTTTCTTGTGAAAGGGTATACGCATTTGATCAAATTTCCAATTCGTTGCCTCTTTGTGAAAGATTACAATAAGATTAAATGCAAATAATGTTACAGGGCTTTTTTTTTTTTTTACCTGACACTCAATTGAATGGTTTGGCATCCTATACCTTGTCTGTATTCGTACAATTAGTGTTATATATTTATCGTAATAAATTATAGTTTGGTAAAAATAAAAAGTTATTTTGTGTGGCGGCATGATTTTGTTAACGGAATTCCTATAAGGCAATTGACAGATAGTGATGAAATATGTAAATTCTCATCTCAAACTCTACTGATAACGATACCCATTTCTGTCATTTATATGTTTAAATTAGTTAAGGGTTATAAAATAGAAGGTGTGATCCTAACTCCAGCTCACTCGGGTACATTATATTCCTAACTTTTAACGTAAATTAAAACTTCCCAAAATCTACAGTTAAATAAAGCTTTATTTCAACCAAAATTAAGGTAAATACGCTATATTTTATTTGAAATAATTATTCTGTGTTTTTTTTTTTTAATGTGCATGTTATTTATCATTCAACATTTTCATTCTAATAAATAAAAAATCATACATATCCTATGCTAAAATTTCCTATTATCTTTAACTCAACGCGAAACACCTTTATCAGACCTTTTAGTATCTACCATAGACTACCTACCACCCCAACATCAACAACAACAACAACAACAGCAAAGTAGTTTGCAGGTCTACTCGCCGAGTAAGCGATAATATAAAGGTTACATCCAAATGTATATTACACAAAAAAAAGAGAAGAGTTTGTTAGCCGCAAAATGTCAGTTTGTAATAAGAATATGTGTAATGTTATTTGATTTGAAATCAATCGGTACTGTTCTGTATAGGTAACAAAGAAATTCGTTTTGCTTGTATCATAGATACATATAACTTTTTCATGGGAATCTTGCATTGTTTTTCTGTTCTAAGTAAAACAGTATTGCGCTTTAGATATACAGAAAAATGTACTTACTTCATAAATGCTTATGATTTATTCGACAGGTACATGTAACTTCATTTTAGATAATAAGTTAAAAATATAAAAAAACGTTAAGAATAGTTAAAGACTTAGACTTTTTTTCTTCTTCTTCTTTTACGAGTGACATATCAAACCACCTTATAAAATGTAAAAGTGTCCATACTTTAAGAGAAGCTTGAGATAAACTTCACATTCAAGAACATTTTTAAGAATTCTGGAATAACTTCATGCCAAAGTTTTTTTTTTTTTTATTTATTTATATTTATTTTTTTACTGATTAGTCATATCACCTAAAAGATTTCTCGATAACAAAGATGACACCAAACTGCTCCCAGCAGATTCTCCCTTAGGAATAACATATTTCATTTACTTACTTCGGCTTCGAAGGAGCGCTTAATAGAAAATTAGAATGGTAGTCAATGAACCGTGGCTTTTAGGCATAACTGAAGAAAAAAAATAAAAAAATGACGTATAGCTTTACGGGTTATATGGCGAGATATATTTTTTTTGGCGTTTTTTTTTTTCCAGAAAAAATTGGGAGGGAAATTTATGGTGGAAAGTAGGAAAATTTGTATCTATGCGTCAAGCTGACATGATTATGTATATTTAATGATGATGAATATATTAGGATATATATATATATATATATATATATATAATATATATATAGACAGTATATGATGATATATATATATATATGTATATATATATATATATATATATATATATATATATATATATATACTATGTATATCATATACATACATATATATATATACTATATATATATATAATATATATATATATATATATATATATTATATATATAATATATATGTATATGTATATATATATATATATATATATATATATATATATATATATTATATATTATATATATATATATATATATATATATATGATACCATATCACATATACATATATATATATATAGTTATATATATATCTATATATATATATCTATATATATATATATATCTAGATACATATATATATACATATATATATATATATATCTATATATATATATATATATATATATATATATATATATATATATATATATATATATATGTGTATAAAACGCTGTCGGAAATCTCAGATATCACGCTCATTCCTCCCCTCCCCATCCCTCCCTCCTTTCACCTCCCATACCCCTCCATCTTCACTCCTTCCTCCTCCCATCCCCTCTCCCTTGATTCTTCCCTCATCATCCACTTTCGGCTATTTTAAAACTATAAATCTCATTAAAATCTTTAAAAGAATCCTTAAGACTACATTCAGTAAAATGTCATCGCTTACACCCAAATGGCAACACCGTCCCTGGCTTTTAGGAAAGACCATTTAAACTCCGTTGAATCCAATAGCTCAGTTCGTTTTGAATGAATACCTTTTAAATTCTTCCCGATGACTGAAGGATTTAAATCACCTACTTCCCGCCATTCATTCAGCGGACACCTGAATCCTTTGACCCCGATCAGGGCATTTAAATCGTGCGCTGGGGTTCACTCCTGAAACGGGGCTCTAGATTGGCGGGAGTTTAAATGCAGTCTATGTATTGTGCTTAAGGCACGAAAAAAAATAAAAGCGATTTTAACCAATGTGGTTTCGTTATGACTTTTTTTTTATGGAATTAAGTAGTAAATTATCATCTTTAGTCTCTATGTTATTATGTTTAAGCACATTATTGCGAAAATTAATTTGTCATTTCATTAAATATATATTTTCCTACCAACACAAGATATTAGACGCTGCATCCAAGTTATTATGTAAATGCGGTGAGTATACTACACTGCTCGCTATTTATCTCTCCCAATGTAACACTACAATCATAATTATAAGCGATGTACTATACCTCTCTCACATACACGTGCTCTCTCTCTCTCTCTCTCTCTCTCTCTCTCTCTCTCTCTCTCTCTCTCTCCCTCATGTAACAGCATAACTACCACATACAAGTCTTGGCGCCGTCACATATTTCTCTCTCTCTCTCTGCAGTATATTTTCTTTAATATATCTGCACGTAGGTCTTCGAAATTTAATTGCAACACGAAGAGCACAAACCCAGCTGCGTATGATTTTATTTTCAGTCGCAATTCGATAACAATTTACACATTCGCAGCAGTGAACGCATTTGCACATTGAACAAGTGCACACTCTCGCGCAGAATTTTTGCAGGAGATTCATTGCTGGCTAAATGCAATTTGGTTTGTATAAAAGGAATCCCGACAACATAAAACGGTCCAATTTCCAGAAGGAGGGAAGGGAGTTTCTTGCCTTGGACACATGGCACAATCACGAGTATATTGAAAGACAGCCCACGATAAGGCTTTTCCATCTTCCATCTTTTCCTTTCTTTTTGTTCAAAGATACCAAAACTTTTCCGATTTTCAAAAGCTCCCAGCAGGGTCACTTCCTTTCATGAACGACTGTATATCTTGTTATAGAGACTTGACTTCTCGCGACCCACAGAAATTGTAGACCTTCCTTCTAACATATATAAGTTTTTTTTTTTTTTTTTTTTTTTTTTTTTTTTTTTATTTTTTTTTTTTTTTTTTCTAGTTTTATGGGCCATTGTACTGCTGCCCTCTTATCTTTCCTGATCTTGAAGAATTTCTTCCAGCCGGACATGCTTAGTTTCTTTTTTTGTTATTTCAGGACAGAATTTTCCTTCCTTTTATTTACTATTCTGGAATTAATTATTAATTTTCACTTCAGAATGTTTTCTCTTCTTACTTATTCTGACTTGAATCATACTATTTGACGATAGCTTTTTTTTTTTTTTTTATTTCTGTACAACTCTGAATTTATCATTACACTTTACCTCAGAGTGTTTCTTCGTCTTACAAATCCCGGGCCACAGTATTGCTTCCTACGTTTGTTTATAAACGTATATTACATATTCATACGTAAAAAAATTAGTTGCAGGTGTCTCCAGGAGTATTTTGACAACACATGTAAATGCATGATCTCGGAAACAGGACTATCCATTGTGCCATTGTTGCCATGCCAATATGCAACCCCTTGTCTCTTTCGCGTTCGTGCCCCTTCAAGTCTGCAAGTTTAGACACCTTACGCATCAATGTTAGCTATTTTGCATTTTCCACAACTCTACGCTTTAGTTCTTTAATGAGAAAGATTAAAATCTTCGCTCTTGTTGTGATTCGTACATGGTAATGATATCTGTGCTAGATATCATTCCCTGTTCGCTGAATACTAAGGGGCCCTGTAATTGTTTTAATACCGAGTGAAGTATGATTTCCATAACGGGCGTGAGATAAAGGCCTTAAGAGAATAGAAAACAAAAGAAATTATTTGCATAGTTCCTGATTCTTTTTTTTCTTAGACTTCTAGGCCTTTCGCAAAGAGCTGACATTCTAAAAAATAGATTAAAAACTTCCATTAACTATTCTAGATACAGTAACAAGAATAAGAATTTCACAGCTTCAGATAACTGTGGCGTGAAACCCGGACCCCTTCCCCCACCCACCCACCCACTCCTTCCCGTTGGGACTACAAATTAGAGGAATTTGGGACATTTGCAGTCTCTGTAATTCTTGCGAAAAGAACGGTCTCTAAACGGACCTCCCTTAACGTCCTGGAATAATGGAAGGGACAGGATGTGCCCGTTTGGGGACGCTTACCGAAAATTTGTGTAGTGGTTAAAGGAGATGGCTTCCTATTATGCTATATAATGACTCTGCCGTAGACTTGTTAATGTGTACGCATTTTTCCCCTTTTATCTTTGTTAGGGGAAGGATTCTCGTTACTTGGACGCTTTTTTATATACGACTTTCTTTTAGCTAGATGTGGTAAACCAACTTCCTAAGTTCTGAGTATAAAAAATAAACACTTTAATGCAATAACCTTCCCATTTATGGATTAATATTTAAGGGGGACTACTTTGCGACTTACCAGAAAGGATAAATTTAGAAACGAAACATGTTTGAAAAAACTCTCAAAACAGCACCAGCTTCAAACAAGGTGAGGGAAAGTAGAGTGAGATGCTATGGACATGTAAACAGACGAGAGGAAGAAGACCACTCGATAAGGTAGATGATGGAGATGGGACTACCAGGTGGGAGAAGGTTAGGCAGACCAAAATTGCGATGGACTGACTGTGTGATGAGAGATATGAGGGACTTCGGATTGAGCGAGGAGGATGCACTGGACCGGAGGAGATGGAGGAATGTGTTGAAGAACCATTAGAGCGACCCCAAATAGGGACAAGATTGTAGAGAAAGAAGAAGAGGAAGAAGGACTACTTTGCGAACGAATACTAAAGATTTCATCCGTTGAGTGGATATATTCAGAAACTTGCCTAGTTTAGTTTTGCCCTTTCAAAAAACATCTTTGAAGTGGACACTTTCATAGGAGACATGTTTTGTATTAGCTTATCTTTCAAGACACCACATTCCTTATTTCCCGCTCATTCAAATTTTATTTGTTTAAAGATAAATACTAATGAGTTTCGCATTACTCATTAACTACAATTAACACAAAGCTGAATTTTTTCCTTAAAAATAACGAATGAAAGTAACGAATTAGTTTTAATGAATCGTGTCACAGTTACTATATTTGGGATTTCACATAGATACCTAACTCTCTCTCTCTCTCTCTCTATTAATTTAATTATGCACAGGTTACACTCAAAATGTTTTTAAAGTAGACAGGAGAAGCAAATTTCGGTCCAGCTTATCTTACAACAAATAAATGGGAGATTTTCTTGGTTTTAGTAAGTTAAAATATTGCTTTGTGAAATGCTCCATCTGTCCGCAAGAGTACCACCCTTTCCTTTGCATTAAAACAAATTTTAATGCAAACACTTTTTAACTTCATGTAAGGGGAGCGAATTATAGAAAATGGATAGGATTTAATTCTGCAAAATGTGCAGTAGTTTATCATTGATTCGGGAGCTGTATTTGAAGATGGTAGTTTTCAAAGAGTCACGCTAAAAATAAGGAAAAAATAACACTCATGTTATTGTTCTAAGAGGTCCACAATAATAAAAAAATGCTGCGAGATTGTGTATAATTTAAAAACTCTGTTATTTTTCTGTAGTCAAACGTGAGGAAAACAGCGCTTCATGTATGTATGTATGTATGTATGTATGTATGTATGTATGTATGTATGTATGTATGTATGTATGTATGTTTAAGTTAACTAATACGAATCTCAAGCCTGATACTCAGTTTTTTTTTTTTTTTAATAAAATGGTTGGAAAAATTCTTCAGATTTCACATCGCGCCCTAATTTGGAGAACTGGCAATCTCTTCATTGTAAATGCAAAGCTTTTTTATGCATCGTATTATGATTTTTATTCGAGGTAGCGTTCCTTCCACGCACGGATAATGGCTTCTGAATATGACGAATGGTTCCACCGTGCCCAGTGAGAGCAAAATACCAAACTTTTCTTCATTTCCACCAAAGAGGATTCGTTTTTGGGTTGAATTTTCATTTTACAATTTTATTTTGGAGTAAAGTTGAGGGAAAGATGAATGTGTGGATATTTACGGAAATATTGACAAAGGTAGGGTTCCTGGTATGGCAAGAAGGAATAGTTTTCAGAAATGGGATACTTTATGGGGTGTGGAGGGAGAAGGCGAAATGAAATTTGAATTTAATATTTTGTTGCCTTGAAAACAGAAACCCTACCCTTCATGATTGTAAAGTTTGTTTTCACTCCAAATATTATTTGATAAAAAGAACCTATGATTACAGTTGATGCCGTACTAGATCCGTAAGTCTTCATTGGAGTCCAGACAGGCTGACGAAATAAAAGCTCATTTGTATTTGACGTAAATAGTGGTGCTAGTTTCTACAGTGGCATCTTTTAATTATCAGAGGATTAGATTAGTGAAAGCAAGGATTAGAAATAGAAACAGAGACAAGAGAAAAAATGTAAGGTATATACTGAGTGGCTGGTGTTTATAGTTGATTGAGTAACGTGAGAGTTAGATAATGTTAGAATTGTTAATAGACTGCTGCTGATCATTTTGCTGATGTGAATGAAACTACAAATTCTTCAATTGTTCTTTGTAAAATGACATCACCCTTGGTTTATTAATTTAAAGGATGAATAAGTCAGTGCTTTTTAAAGGAGAGGGAGAAGTGTTCTAGCTTTCAGACATTCCTAGCAATGCGGTATGTATCGTTGTGCAATGATAAATGGTTGGTATTAGCATAAGTTTGAAATTGC
>NC_061110.1:16833363-16840863 GCF_015104395.2 Macrobrachium nipponense | reverse complement strand
ATATATATATATATATCATATATATATATATATATATATATATATATATATATATATATATATATCTATATATATATATATAAATATATATATATACTATATATATATATATATATATATATATATATATATATATATATATATATATATATATATATATATATATCTATATATATATATATATATATATAAATATATATATATATCTATATATACTATATTATATATATATATATATATATATATATATATATATATAATAATAATAATAATAATAATAATAATAATAATAATAATAATAATAATAATAATAATAATAAATAAAACATGTTGTCGACGAACTACTACAAGAGCATCTGAAACACAGGAGCAACACACGTAGTAGTATTTCCGTGTCCATCACTCGACAAGTGTCATCTCTTACAATGACAAAACAATTCAGTGACCGAACACTTCTATATCGAAAGCTCAGTAACTGATAATTTCTTGTGGTGGGCTGACAGTGTTTGTTTCTCTCTTTAATAGAAGTTCGTATTACACATATACTGCTTAGTTTGCCCAGATTCTTCTATTGCCAAAGGAAAAACCCCTAAGTAAAGATAAATAGAAAGAGGTCCGCGAGGAATGATGAAATGATGAGGTTTCTTGAAGGAATTTCCCAGTATTGTTTTTTTGTGGGGTGGGGGTAGGGGGGGGGTTAGGGGGGGGGGTTAGGGAGTGGGGGGCGATTTCCCACCAACAGAAAACACGCATTTTTTATACAGCTGAGGTTTATTTTTTCTTAAGATCTTAATAGAGGATATGAGATAAATAGTTCACAAGTTTCCTTAGAAAACTAATCCTTTCTACTGCCCTGGTTTTTTATAGCACAAAGTATAACTGTCATTTTAAGGATATGTGTATTCTATTTACAAGGGATGTATTACTCTCGCACGATAAATCCTCTTCTTAGTCTTGGTTGTAAAAGACCAAATATATCAAATTGTTATTAATATATGTATAGGGAAACTGTATTCGCATTTTTTCAATCTATTAACAATGAATATTTTAAAGCCTTAGTGTTCCATCGACTTACATTGTATAGTAGTTTATAGGACAAAATGAATGTGTCGAGAAATTCACAATTTCTTATTCCAATCAAAATGAACGCATTGAAGCCTACATTTAACATTAGAAAAATCCTACGTTAGAGTTGAAGTCTAAATGGATATGTCGAGTATGTGACAACGTAATCACATCAACGTGATGTTGTGTCTATGTTTAAAATACAGTCCCCTTTTGCCTGTGCATCAAGTTTCGTTGCATTTCTGACCCAAAATGCGCCTGAAGGCATTTAACAATAGAGAATGTAACCTCAGTTCGTCATGTACACCAATAATCCGAAAATTGTGATTTTGCTGCCAAATGCAAATCCGAAATCAGGATTGAACCGTTTCCACGAAAACTCTCCCCCACACAAACCCTTTCTCAAACGTCCTCTGTCAAGATTCATATTTATTTATACAACTCTTTTATGTTCTCTGACCAAATACACCATATTATCTTTTTTTTCTAAATAGAGACTAATAGGATTGTGCAAAATCCATTTATTTATATATATGTATATGAATATGGTATATATATATATATATATATATATATATATATATATATATATATATATATATATATAGATATATAAATATATATACAAAAAAACACACACACACACACACGCACACACACCACACACATATAAATATATATATATATATATATATATATATATATATATATATATATATATATATATATATATATATATGTGTGTGTGTGTGTGTGTGTTGTGTGTGTGTGTGTGTTGTGTGTTTGTGTGTCTGTGTCTGTGCGTGTGTCTGTGTGAGTGTGTGTCCTGTATTTAAATTACAGTAATTTGCTTGTTACCTTTCATTTACGCGGTTTCACCTGAGTCCCATATGAGTCCTTAATTACTGGTATTTATTCTCTCTCCTCTCTCTCTCTCTCTCTCTCTCTCTCTCTCTCTCTCTCTCTCTCTCTCTCTCTCTCGTATTTTTCGGCAATTTTTGGTCTCTTGTGAGCTAACTCGATAAGCTTCTGATCTCTAACGATATCTGAAAAGCTTCCGCCTTCTTGGTAATAAAGGGATAATTTAAGCCAAAAAGGCCGAGGAAGACTTTGTTGCAGGGAATCAAGTGCAGGATAATAAATCCCCAAGATGAGTTCTGGATGCAAATTGTTAGCCCAAGAAATTATTTTCGTGGTTTATTATATTATCAGATAAGGGTTACCGCCCCCCAGACAAGTTTTCACATTGTTAGCAATGCATACCTGTTGAATAACTTATCATGAATTTATTTAGGAAAATGGAATGGAATGGGATATCATCTTGAGACTAAAGGCAAAGCGCTGAGACCTATGAGGTCATTCAGCCCTGAAAGGGAAAATGAGAGTAGGAAATTAAGTATTAATTTAACCAGACCACTGAGCTGATTATTAGCTCTCCTAGGGCTGGCCCAAAGGATTAGATATTCTTTACATGGCTAGGAACCAACTGGCTACCTAGCAACGGGACCTACAGCTTATTGTGTGATCCGAACCACATTATATCGAGAAATGAATTTTAAATCACCAGGAAGAAATTCCTCTGATTCCATGTTATCAAAGCGGGGAATCGATCTTACGGATACAGAATCGGTAGGCGACCACGTAACCCACTCGTCCAGTGAGGAACTAATGAGAGTAGAAAGGTTTGAAAGGTGTACCAGGAGGAAAACCTCTCAGTTGCACTTTGACACAATTGTTAGGAAAAGGTGGGAATTAAAAATTAAGTGAAAGAATATGGAAGGTGGTATAGTAAAAGGAACGAAAGGCGCTGCATCTAGGGACCGAAGGGACTGGCCCCCTGCGGGATTCTCTCCATAGATCAACGATCCCAATGTCATTTAACAGATCGTGTGTGGAGGGCTTTGCCACACCTGGAAATCGAACCCGGTATTTTGATAGAACTCCGCTTCCTGCAAAAACCAAAAGATTTAATCTCTAATAACGCCATAACTTTACAATTACAAAGCAACGTAAACAAAACAACCACTAAAAATTGGATAGGAAAAGGGATTGGATGCTGTCCTTTAGTTCCGACATCAAGCAAAAACTGAAAGGTAGAAAATATGGTGTCCTTTAGTTACGACATTCTAGCAAAAACTAGAAGAAGAAAATATAGTGTTTCTTTAGTTCCGACATCCAGCAAAATCTGTAAGTAGAAAAAAACCGGTGTCGTTTAGTTACCACATCAAGTAAAAACCATGAGAAAAAAAAATGGTGCCCTTTAGTTACGACATCAAGCAAAACCTGTAAGTAGAAAATATGGTGTCCTTTAGTAACGGCATCAAGCAAAAACTGAAAAAGAATAAAAGAAATTTTGGTGTCATTTAGTTACGGCATTAAGCAAAAACTGTAAGTGGGAAAACTGTGTCCTGTAGTTACATCAAGCAAAAACTGTAAGTAGAAAAAAATGGTGTCCTTCAGTTATGACATCAACCAGAAACTGTAAGTTGGAAATAAATGGTGTCCTTTAGTAACGGCATCAAGCGAAAACTGTAAGTGGGGAAAAAAAACTGGTGTCCTTTAGTTATGACATTAAGCAAAAACTGTAAGAGGAAAAAAATGGTGTCCTTTAGTTATATCAAGTAAAAACTATAAGTGGAAAAAATGGTGTCCTTTAGTTACGACATCAAACAGAAACTTCAAGTGGAATAGTCTGTAGTACTCTAGTGAAGATGCGATGCATTGCTACGCTAATACTACCCCAATATTATTATCCCTACATCTTATTACATTTTGTCTATCAATCTCATTCATTCCGTAATATTATTAATGGCAATGCAGAAACAGGCCAGAAATACAAGTTAATTTCTTAAGGATGCAGTAATAATAAATCTTTTGTCATTGTCCATAAATTTAATTTAGCTATAAATCTCAGTTATGCCTTATTAGCAATAATGAAAATACAGGTACAAACCTTAAATGCGATTTAATGGCTCAATGCTGCAATATAAGTAAGCATAATACCCATCTGAAATCATTAGACAAAATAAATATCATTTTGTCTTCGTGCTATTTATCACATTAAACCTTTCTAAGTTATTACTTAATAATAATAATGATGAAGGTTGCAATATAATAAAGCTTCTTACCAAACTGAATTAATTAGATAAAATTAAAATTATCTTCCTCTCGTACAAATGATTACATTAAGCCTTTGTAATTCCATATTTGCCTGAAGGCACAAAAAGCATAAACCGCTTTGCGTATTGATGCATCATTTCCCATTGCAAAATATTTCAGCAAAAATAATATTTAGGACGTTCTGAAGCAATATCCAGCCAGTAATTCATAAATGTTTATAATTATTATATTTGGGGCTAGACTATTACAGTAATTTTCCCTCTGCTCTGCTAATGGCAGAAAAACAATTAAACCATAAAGAATAGCATTTGCTAAATGTTGTTGATGACTTGGTGAAAAATGCTGATTTGTTTATTCATGGAAATAGGAGGGAACACGAATATTCCTGAATATTATTATTATTATTATTATTATTATTATTATTATTATTATTATTATTATTATTATTATTATTATTATTATTATTATTATATTATTATTATTAATATTAATATTATTATTATCTTTATTTTTTTTTATTTATTTTTTTTTTTATTTTTTTTTATTTTTTTTTATTTTTTTTTATTTTTTTTAACTCTATCACAGTCCTCCAATTCGACTGGATGGTATTTATAGTGTGGGGTTCCGGGTTGCATCCTGCGTCCTTAGGAGTCCATCATTTTTTCTTACTAGGTGTTGCCGTTTCTAGGATCATACTCTTCTGCATGAGTCCTGGAGCTACTTTAGCATCTAGTTTTCTAGATTCCTTTTCAGGGATCTTGGGATCGTGCCTAGTGCTCCTATGATTATGGGTACGATTTCCACTGGCATATCCCATATCCTTCTTATTTCTATTTTCAGATCTTGATACTTATCCATTTTTTTTTCCCTCTCTTTCTCTTCAACTCTGGTGTCCCATTGGTATTGCAACATCAATGAGTGATACTTTCTTCTTGACTTTGTCAATCAACGTCACGTCTGGTCTGTTTGCACGTATCACCCTATCCGTTCTGATACCATAGTCCCCCACAGGATCTTTGCATGATCGTTTTCTTTTATCACTCCCTCAGTTGGTGCTCGTACCACTTATTACTACAAGGTAGCTGATGTTTCTTGCACAGGCTCCAGTGGAGGGCTTTTGCCACTGAATCATGCCTCTTTTTGTACTGGTTCTGTGCAAGTGCCGGGCATTCACTTGCTATGTGGTTTATGGTTTCATTTTTCGTATTGCACTTCCTACATATGGGAGAGATGTTATTTCCGTCTATCGTTCTTTGAACATATCTGGTTCTTAGGGCCTGATCTTGTGCCGCTGTTATCATTCCTTCAGTTTCCTTCTTTAGCTCTCCCTTCTGTAGCCATTGCCATGTGTCATCACTGGCTAGTTCTTTAGTCTGTCTCATGTATTGTCCGTGCATTGGTTTGTTGTGCCAGTTCTCTGTTCTGTCTGTCTTTCTCCTGTCTCTGTATATTTCTGGATCTTCGTCCACTTTTATTACTCCTTCTTCCCATGCACTCTTTAGCCACTCGTCTTCACTGGTTTTCAGATATTGCCCCAGTGCTCTGTTTTCGATGTTGACGCAGTCCTCTATACTTGGTAGTCCTCTCCCTCCTTCCTTTCTTATTATGTATAGTCTGTCCGTATTTGCTCTTGGGTGTAGTGCTTTGTGTATTGTCATATGTTTCCTGGTTTTCGATCTATGCTGCGGAGTTCTGCCTTCGTCCATTCCACTATTCCTGCGCTGTATCTGATTACTGGCACTGCCCATGTGTTTATGGCTTTTATCATATTTCCGGCATGAGTTTTGACTTGAGTATAGCCTTGAGTCTCTGCATATATTCTTTCCTGATCGTGTCCTTCATCTCTTGGTGTTTTATATCACCTCCTTCCATTATTCCCAGGTATTTGTATCCTTTCTCATCTATGTGTTTGATGTTGCTCCCATCTGGTAGCTTTATCCCTTCAGTTCTCGTTACTTTGCCTTTTTGTATGTTGACTAAGGCGCATTTTTCTATTCCAAACTCCATCCTGATGTCCCCAGATACAATCCTTACAGTCTGGATTAGGGTATCTATTTCCTTGAATGCTCTTACAATACAGCTTGATGTCGTCCATGAACATCAGATGGTTGATTCTGTTACCTCTTTTCTTGAGTTGGTACCCGGCATCCATCTTCTGTAGTACTTTTGTCATGGGAATCATGGCTACTACGAAGAGTAGTGGGGACAGTGAGTCGCCCTGGAAGATCCCTCTCCTGATATTAACCTCTGCTAGTCTTATTCCAGAGCTTGTAAGTATTGTATTCCAGTTGCGCATTGTATTTTTGAGGAAGCTGATGGTGTTTTCCTCTGCCCCATATATTTTCAGGCATTCTATTAGCCATGTGTGGCATCATGTTGAAGGCTTTCTTATAGTCTATCCATGCCATGCTTAGGTTGGTTTTCCTTATCCTCCTACTGTTCATTCTTTACCATTTTGTCTATCAGGAGTTGGTCTTTTGTGCCCCTACACTTCCTTCTGCAGCCTTTCTGTTGGTGGGGGATGGTGTTTGTCTCCTCTAGGTAGTTGTATAGCCTTTTCACTGATGATACCTGTTAGTAACTTCCACATTATTGTAGGCAGGTTGATAGGCCTGTCTGGCTATATTTCCCTTGCTCTTGTCTTTTTGTACTAAGGATGTTCTTCCTGTGGTCATCCATTTGGTGCTTGGTGATTTGAGATACAATGCTGGAGTTGTTCTGCTATTCGTGGGTGTAGGGCCTTGAAGTTTTTGTTTTTTTGAGCCAGTATCCATGGACTTCATCGGGACCTGGGGCTTTCCAGTTTGGCATTTTCTTTAGTTGGTGTCTGACTGTGTCTGTCGTGATGTCTGTGAATCTTTGTTTTATTCTCCCTGTTTCTTCTTCCTTGACTTCCTGGAGCCATGTTGCATGTTTGTTGTGTGATACCGGATTGCTCTATATGTTTTCCCAGAGTCTCTTATTTGGTTCGGCTTCAGGAATTTCTGGGTGGTTGTCTTCCCCTCTTAGTTGGCTGTATAGTCTTTTCTGGTTGGTTCCGAATAGTTTGTTCTGTTGGTATCCCTTATTCCTGTTCGTGTACCGTTGGATCTTATGTGCTTTGGCCTTAAGCCTCTGTTTTGTTTACATCTTCTATTGTGTTGTTTAGTCCCCTCTCTTGTACTTTGTATTTCTCGTTGAGTTCCTCCCTTGTTTTCTTGCTTCTTAGCCTTTTTTCTGCCATCTCTTTCAGTTTACTCAAGTCAGATCTCATCACCATGATTTGCTTTTCCAGGCGCCTTTTCCAAGGAGGTTGCTGTTTTGGTTTCTGTTGGG
>NC_061110.1:16820863-16823363 GCF_015104395.2 Macrobrachium nipponense | reverse complement strand
TCGTTTCAGCGCAAGATCATCGCCTCAAGCTGTTATGCTACCTACTCAAGTCTTGGGAATTAGAGGAATTAAAATAAGTATAATCAGTCTTCTTGTCATCTACGTAGGCATCGAGCTTCAAAATACAGGTTATTAAAATGTCCTGTTAGCAGGATTCTTTGGCAAATCTCCGTATTAAAGATTTGTTCATATCTCTCCTGCTCTCAAACTATATCTCCAACTGCTATGACAAATTCATTTCAGATATTTATGGTCTTTAATCTGCAAATCACTATATTTTGCTTTCAACTTACTCGTAATCGTTGCTTTTGATTTTGTAAATTAATTAGAACAACTGCAAATTTGTGTGTTGATTATTATTATTATTATTATTATTTTTTTTTTTTTTTTTTTTTTTTTTGCTCTATCACAGTCCTCCAATTCGACTGGGTGGTATTTATAGTGTGGGGTTCCGGGTTACATCCCTGCCTCCTTAGGAGTCCATCACTTTTCTTACTATGTGTGCCGTTTCTAGGATCACACTCTTCTGCATGAGTCCTGGAGCTACTTCAGCCTCTAGTTTTTCTAGATTCCTTTTCAGGGATCTTGGGATCGTGCCTAGTGCTCCTATGATTATGGGTACGATTTCCACTGGCATATCCCATATCCTTCTTATTTCTATTTTCAGATCTTGATACTTATCCCATTTTTTTCCCCTCTCTTTCTCTTCAACTCTGTGTCCCATGGTATTGCGACATCAATGAGTGATACTTTCTTCGTTCTTGACTTGTCAATCACGTCGCGTCTGGTCTGTTTGCACGTATCACCCTATCCGTTCTGATACCCATAGTCCCCCAGAGGATCTTTGCTGATCGTTTTCCTATCACTCCTTCAGGTTGATGCTCGTACCACTTATTACTGCAAGGTAGCTGATGTTTCTTGCACAGGCTCCAGTGGAGGGCTTTTGCCACTTTATTATTATTATTATTATTATTATTATTATTATTATTATTATTATTATTATTATTATTATTATTATTATTATTATATCATTATTATTATTTTTCATCCAAAATCCAACTGCCAGCCACCATTTAGGAGTGGGAGGTAGGGGGGAGGGGGGTCATTTAGGGGGACGGGAACCTGTGACCTAGACTTATAATCAGTATACCTCGGTGTGCTGTTACCAAACGGGGAAGACGCTATTAAGGAGTTGCTTATATCCGCCTCCGGTCCCAATTAGCATTAACTCCAGGAAACCAATCAACTTAAAAATAGAGGTTCATTATCTCCGGTCCCCCTCAATTTCAGTTCCGCGTCTGGAACGAAATATTGAAAGATTCGAGAATTGTCTCTCCAGTACAGCTTCTGTGGATAGTGAAAATGAATTTACAACCATATAGCAGTTCTCCTTTAAGTATATTGCATAGTTTACTTATATTTACGTCTTTATTTTTTCTTTTCTAATAAGTGATCTCTCTTTTTTCTGGATTTCCTGTTGTCTTTCGTTACTTCTTCCAAAAAAACACTCCATTTCCTTTTGAAGGTTGAATTTTGAAATCAGTGGCCACTGTGGGCTTGTTCCATATGAATAGGGTTCATCTTCTATAAAAAAAAATAATAATAATTTTATTTTCCCTTACGCGAGGAGTAAGCCTTTAAACTACTTTATTATTGTTGTTGTTGCTGCTGTTGTTGTTGTTCTTGTTGGAGGAGTGGGAAAGGTCTATGGAAAAAGCCTAAAAAGGTCTGAAAAAGGTGTTTCGTGTTGAGTTAAAGATACAGGAAGTTTAGGATATGATATTTATGATTTATTTATTAGAATGAAAATGTAAAGAATGAATAATGTGTATATTAAACTGCACAGAACAAATATTTCAAATAAAATAAAACGTTTTGATTTTAATTTTTGATGGTGAAACAACGAGCTATTTGACCATAGATTTTAGCACGCTCTCCGAGTAAGCTAGATGTCTGATCACACCTTGTTGTGGATGTTTGAGCCTATTGGGTGCTTTGTTGATTAAGCCCATTTAACTTTAGTTGATGATCTACTGACTTCGATTAAAACGGTACTTCGGACCTCATCCTGTCATGCTGAAGGTCGTAATTTATGAATTAACTTATGCTTCGCCATTAACGAGAGAGAGAGAGAGAGAGAGAGAGAGAGAGAGAGAGAGAGAGAGTGATTATAAGCAGGCAAAAGGGAAAACACGAAGCTAGGAGTAACATCAGGAACAACGAAGGATTGTGTTTCAAGGGACATGCAAAACTTCTCCCGTCACAGGACGGGGATTGTCTTTCATAAATAAGGCCTTCTGGCCTTTCCCTTCTCGTGACATATAATGATGTCACAGTAATGGGGCCGTCTGTTTGGAAATCGTAACACGATGATGCATAATGATGCCAGGGTTAGGTTGGATATTCTTTAATGCGAAATATCTTGAGGTAGATAACCGGATGGCCAGGCTGAATTCAGTGACGAAAACTGTAAAGAAAAAATTGAGAATTATAAATAAAT
>NC_061110.1:16785863-16815863 GCF_015104395.2 Macrobrachium nipponense | reverse complement strand
TGCTTCTGACCCTTGTAGGGACACTTATCGTTCCAGTACAAAGGGGTCATACTAGGTCACCGCCAGGGACGGAGCGCAAGAGGAGGTGTTGCTCTTAAGGAGACTAAGCAGGAACTAACAACGGACTTCGTTGCACCACCCCGCTCAGCCTGGAAAACAATTAAGTACCAGCAGAGAGGTGTTATAGGAATACAGATCTTGGAGTTCACCTCCCTTTAACTCACTGACACCTGCTTCTCAAAAAACTCTCCACTCCTCTCCTGTAGCTGTCCTATCTAAAAGGATATTAGGCCCAATGTTAACAGCTAGACGCGGTTGAATATTGATATATAATATATAATATATATACTATAAATTATATTATATAATGTATATATATATATATATATCTATATATAGATATATATATTTATTTAGATTAGATAGATATATTTATTAATATAATTATTAGATAGATATATCGTCTAATGGTCATTTTTACCAGATTCATATGTAATGGTAATAGCCACAATGCCCTCCTATCTTCTCATATTCTTTGCTCTTTTTTGGATACGCTGGTCACTACAAAGCCTTGAGATCCAACCTCAGAGAAATATAAAGAAATCTTGATGTCCCGTAGCTGGCATCATAACTTCTTCATATTTGAGAAGTTAAGAGGGCATTCTGGCTATTATAATTATATATATATATATATATATATATATATATATATATATATATATATATATATATATATATATATATATATATATATATATATATATATATAGTTCCAGGTTCGATTCCCGGCTCGGTCAACGCAGAATCAGAGAAATTTATTTCTGGTGATAGAAGTTCATTTCTCGATTTAGTGTGGTTCGGATCCCATAATAAGCTGTAGGTCCCGTTGCTAGGTAACCAATTGGTTTCCTAGCCACGTCAAAAATATTCTAATCCTTCGGGCAGCCCTAGGAGAGCTGTTAATCAGCTCAGTGGTCTGGTAAAACTAAGATATACTTAAACTTTAATTATATATTATATATATATATATATATATATATTATATATATCATATATATTTATATATAATATATAATATATATATATATGTATAGTATTGGAAAAGGAGGATGACTGACATTTCATTGAGAAAGCAGAAAGCACACGCATTTTGAAATTAAGCAAATGAAGTTCAGGCCTCATTATCAGCCATTACCTGTTGTACCAGATCGCTGAGCTTTGTTGCTAACTTTCGGAATCCTTGGTATACTTAAGGGGGCAGCGCCTTGATACCCTATCAAGCCCTTCGCTTTTATCTTGGGACTGTTATAAGTGAAGAAACTATCCAACCGGAATTCAGCTGAAGCGTTTCGGTAAATTCTCCGTAATTTTTGTACATTCCGAGTTTTGTTTCCAAGTTATGAAAACTCAAATTATTGAGGAAGTAAATCCACAGTAGTAAGCGTGTTTGGTTTTGTCATTTAAAATATATAAAAAGCAGAAAGCTTTCGATGACCTGCCCGGTCCTCCTTGTCAAGGAGATTGACAAGGAGGACCTTGCAGGTTATCGAAAGCTTTCTGCTGTATATTATTTTAAATAACAAAAACAAACAGGCAGGCTACTGTGGATTTACTTTCCCATTTTATTGACTCATGTGATTATGAGTTTTCTTTGACTCAAATTACTATTATTATTCAGAAGATCAAGACTATTCATATGAAACAAGCCCATAGAAGGGCCACTGACTCGAAATTCAAGCTTCCGAAGATGAAGGTGTTCATTTCAAAGAAATAACAGGCGATGGAAAATGAAAATACAGTAAGAATAGATTAGTTATTAGAAAAGCAGATAAATTAATGACTTAGTAGGTAAATAGATAAAACTTAAAGTAAACTATTAAAATACAGTTACAATTCCACGACATCCTTAGGGAGGCTGTTCCAGAGTCCAGGAATAAAGGACCTCTGGAACTGAGAAGTTCGAACGCCGGGTATATTTAATGCATCTTGGTGCAGCGATTCTGGTTGTCAAATGACAAATACGACACGGGTCAAATTTATTTTATATTTTCAAAAGTAGGTGTCTCGATAATACTCCCGAGTGACAAACATCAAATCTTAAATGACGAATTTTCACATCCTATAACTGAGTACTTTGCATTTATGATTGACGCAGCGCACGATTACGTATTCATATGTTTACCGGAAAATAATTACGTGATGTAATAAAGCGACGACTTCATTTTGGTATTCCGTTTCTAGCTCATATAACATATATAATATATTATATATATATATATATATATATATATATATATATATATATATATATATATATATATATATATATATATATATATATATATATATATATATATATATATATATATATATATATATATATATATATATATATATATATATATATATATATATATATATATATATATATATATATATATATATATATGTGTGTGTGTGTGTGTGTGTGTGTGTGTGTGTGTGTGTGTGTGTGTGTCTGCTCGTAATGTTTTGTTTTTGTTTCCATCACCAGAATCGTAATAATCATCAACATTTCATACCATTTTCATAAAAAAAATTTTGGTTTGCACAAATTTCATGGGGTTGTCTCATGAAATTTTTTATATCGCGCATATTACATTTTTTTTTTTCAGTGGATGGCGTGAATATTATTCTTCGTCTTCTTTCTTTGCATCTTTTTTTCTGGTTTTTATGTGATTTCAATGTTGCTGACAACTTTCTTCCACCTGGCTTGGTCAAATACATCGTTCTCTGACAATTGTTTGTCTCTCAGATCTCTAACTACATCCATCCACCTTCGCTTCTTCAGTCTTCCTCTCTCTCTCTCTCTCTCTCTCTCTCTCTCTCTCTCTCTCTCTCTCTCTCTCTCTCTCTCTCTATCTTAGCTGCATCCCAGGCCATCCAAGATTGGAAAATGCAAAATATACCGGAAGATGCATTAGTAATTCTCTGGTAGACATTACAGGGGCCTCACGAACGAGCTGTAAGGTCTGTAAAGTATGTAAGATAAGGTCCCACCAGACACCTCTATCTGCATCACTCTCCTCCCTACTTGTATCAAGTTCCTCGTTGGACGAGTGGTTTACGTACCCGCCTACCAAATCGCCAGTCCCGAGTTCGATTCCCCGCACTGCCAACGTGGAATCAGAGGAATTTGTTTATGGTGATAAAAATTTAATTTCTCGATATAATGTGGTTCGGATCCCACATATATGCTGTAGGTCCTGTTGCTAGGTATCCAGTTGGTTCCTAGCCACGAAAAAATATCTAATCCTTCGGGCCAGCCATTGGAGAGCTGTTAATCAGCTCAGTAGTCTGGTTAAAGTAAGATATACTTAGCCTTTTTATGTCGCATCCATTCCCATCAATGGGCATCCATACCTCTGCGGTCTTCTTTGTTGGATAGTCAAAATTATAACTTCATCGCCGTTTGATCAAAAAACAGTTAGATGCATTTCAAAATGTAGATATTTAGAACATTCGATTTCCTAATCAGTATAAAAACAGAGGTAATGAATCGTAAATCATAACAAGAAGCTCACTGAAGAAGTAACGGTGTTTCTGACAGTAATACGTTCAATTTACTTGGTCAGTTTTCAGCACGGAGCTAAGTATGTCATTATACAGATAAATGTATAAATATATCATAAAAAAATTTAACCACTGTGTCCCATTCATTCGGTAGTTTATCTCTCAATGGAGCATGGAAACGCTCACGGTCAGATTATATTGAGATAATCTCAAGGATTATCTCAATATTAATACAGCCAACGATTGTGCAGATAAAGACTACAGATTTGAAGCTGCAATCAGAAAATAATAGGATAAATTCATTTAACAATAAATACTTAGGGGAATCGGGATTTTATAAAAAATAAAGAATAAATAAATAAAACACGGGTTTATGTCCTTTAGTATTTCAATTAATGATGAAAATTAAGAGTTATTCCCGATAATTACATTATATCCCAAATTACCTATTATTGAAAATTGCGTAGGCAACTTCCTAATTAATGCTCTCTCTCTCTCTCTCTCTCTCTCTCTCTCTCTCTCTCCCTCTCTCTCTCTCTTCTCTCCCTCCTCTCATGCTCTCTCTCTCGTCTCTCTCTCGTCTCTCTCTCGCTCTCTCTTCCCTTCTTTCTCTCATCTGACAAATTACTTGACAATATCCTAGCTCATTAATTCTCTCTCTCTCATCTCTCTCTCTCTCTCTCTCATGTCTCATCTCTCTCGTCTCTCTCTCTCTCTCTCTCTCTCTTGCAAATTATTGACGATTATAATGGCAGAAGTTCTTGCTGAAGTTTTAAAAGCTGGAATTCCATAGGACATATCAAGAGATGAGATACTGGTGGAGTAGTTATTTGAAAATATCAATGCGATGGCCCCCCCACCCCGGCCTCTCTCTCTCATCTCTCTCTCTCTCTCTCTCATCTCTCTTCTCTCTCTCTCTCTCTCTCTCTTTTAATAGGATTTGGATATTCTTCTGATTATTATTATTATTCTAAAAATTTTACCATCATAATAATTATTTTTGACTAATGTATTCTATTTAATTTTTTTTTATTTCACGATTCTGTTTGGAATTAAAATTACAGAAGTTTTTGTCCATATGCCAATTTAATATTCCCATTCATTGCCTTTTTTAAATGACTTTTTGATATAACGAAAACGATCACGTTAGCCTCCTCTCCTTCAAATTTCGAGTGAAGTTTTTATTCATCAAAACACCGCATAAAAAAACGTGGGTACAAAAATCATATGTTCATTGTTGCTTTGAAACAAAAGATAACTATTTTTACATTTCCTATTGAACACTTCTCCAAGGGAATAATATTCTGCCACTCCATTTTTATCCCCAGACAAAAGGAACTCAATTTCGTCATATTTCACATTTTATAAAAAAAAAAAAATTGCAATTCATGGCTCCCTTTGATTCCTACCTTTCGCCAGGATTCCTGGAGCATCCACCACGCGTGTGTTTGTATGTTTCTTATTTAGTTTGTGTGGCTTCCTCTGTTGCTGTAACTATAGGTCGATTCTACTTCATCGGTTGAAAACGCTGTCGAGCTCTTCAATGTGTTTATGTTATAGATGTTACATAATATATGTATATATAAATATATATATATGATATATATATTATTATATATATATATATATATATATATATATATATCATAATATAATATAATAATATATATATTATTATATATAGATAGAATAATATATTAATAATATATTATATTATATATATATAAGGAGCCATAAAAATGCGAATATATATTGGAAGAAAGTACTATATTTCAGAGACTGCTGTCTCTCTCTTCCTCTACCTGCAGAGAGAGGCAGAAGACTCTGAAATATAGTATTTTCTTTCTATATTTTGGCGTTTTCATGGGTTCCTTGTGTTAGATGGAATTCTGTTGTAACAGAACATTTTTTACCAGTCATATATATATATAACTATATATATATATATATATATATATATATATATATATATATATATATATATATATATATATATATATATAGTTTAATTAAAACAAGAAATAAAGAAATATTTCTTTCGAAAAGACTCGTGTAACCTGAGATCAATTTCATCTTAATGTAACTGATTTTGTTCTGTAGCTCGTAATTCCTCCTCTTAAATACTGTTTTATGATAATTATTATCGCTCTCATTACTATAAATAAGCTTAACAGTAATGTCAAGAGTTTATTTAATTATTTCATTCAGAAGGGCTATTAACAATCATGAATCCTCTCGAGTATCGAGGAAGCCTCAAATAACTATGTCATAGAGGGTTACCACTCATCTATAATTACCTCAGATCACGATTCTGATAAATTTATCCGACCTCTCAGACCAACGAATATAAATTATTGATAGCAAAGAAATAAAGTTGTAGGAATATTTTACTACACTCTAATAAAAAAAAATCATAACCGAATTTGCTACCCATAAAAATTCAACACATTTTATCTGATCTCTCAGATCAAACAGGTATAAACATTGAAAACAAAGACATACAAAAATTTAGAGATATTAGAGTTAACAAGGCGTGATCTGACCTCCAGCTTACTTGAGGCGCATTGTTTCACCAACGAAAATTAAATTAATGCGGTATATTTTATGCCGGAAATAATTGTGCTGCAATGCTTAGTATGCACAATATTAGTTTTTTTTAACATTTGAATTCTAATGGAAAATTCTTGAATATCAGTTCGTAAAATTTCTGTATCTTTATGAACGCAAAACATCTTTCTTCAGATCTTTTTAGGCTTTTCCATGGGGATTCCCTACCCTCACAACAACAACATCAAAAGTAGTTTGATAGGGTTACTCCCCGAGTAAGCTAAAACAGGACTTTCTTAACGGAAGTTGCATTGATCCTCTGCTCACGAACTTGGAGATAGAATTTCTGGTGCTTGAAGTTTGCGATAGAAATTGTGGTAGACGAAGACATACAATACCTGTAGTGCGGCAACAGCAGTACCTCTATTAAGCCGCACGCAATATTGAACCTCACATCATGTGCAAAAAAAACAATAAATAAAAAATACTGCAAGAAGCTAAGATCTAACCACGACTTTCATCCTCTGACTCGCTGGTGAATCACGCAATACTTACATGCACTGACCAAGTCAGTAAACGCGACTGCAATATCGACTTAAGAGTACCACACTTCATTGTCATGCTTGGCAGAGAGGACATTTGCTTTTAACAGAAGAATCTTTAGAAGCTTGCAACTGGTGAAAGTTAATATGATATTCAAAAGGTAATGTATATTTTGTGAATGTGTAGGTGTTCATGAATATATTTATATTTCGAATAGATATCCATTTGTACGAAATTATTGAGAGTTAATGAGCATAGACTTCGTTTGTTAACATGGCTAAGCAAATACACACGCGTGTGCACACGCAGTAATATGATATTCAAATAAGAATACATTTGTAATATTGTAGGCATCTATTAATGTACTTATACGAGTACTTCAAATTAATTCCCAATGCTTAAGCAACATTATTAAGTTATGAATGAATCCAAATCTTCGTTTATTAATTTGACTAAACAGCAACCCACAGTGAGAGAGAGAGAGAGAGAGAGAGAGAGAGAGAGAGAGAGAGAGATACATATGTTAAATTATATTGATTGCCTGTGACATTCTCTGTGTATAATAAGAAACGTTATATCCGCATGCACAATATCGAATTGAAATGTTATTTGTCAATTTTCTTTGCTTGTGGTGGTGGAGGTGCGTGAGGGTTGCGGGTGGTGGGGTTAGGGACTACGGCGTTCAGAAATTATTCCAAGTTTTTCGAAGGGTTAGTTTTGCAGCCCTCTAGCCTCAGTAGACTTCAAGATCTGAGGGCGGACAGAAAAATTTTTCGGACGGCAGACAAAGCCGGCAGAATAGTTTTCTCTTCAGAAAACTAAAACTCATTTTCCTTCAAGCTGAGTAGACAAGGCTTCATTAAGGTTTCGGTTAGATGAATAAAAAAAAAAAAAAAAAAGCTGTTCGGAACTTGATAAACTTGGTGAATTTTCTTGAAATACGATATTCCTGTGTAGCGTTGCTACCGCCCGGAAAATGGAAAGATAGTGTGAAACAAAACTATATAATTTAGCAGCTCAAAATAAGCGAAAAACAATCAAATTCCTTGCAATTAGAGCTTTCAAATTTATGAAAAAGAAACATTAACTCTAATTCCACAGATTCACACTTTATCAGTAATTACAATGTTCAACTTTGTAAATATTGTGGAAAAGTGTGAATGTTATGAGAAACACCAACACTTATAAGTTATAAACGCACTATGACCGTGAGGGGAGATCGAACCTTTGGCAAATTTTCGGACGGACAGACAAAGCCGGCACAATAGTTTTCTCTTGAGAAGACTAAAACTAATTTTCCTTCAAGCTGAGTATACAAGGTTTCATTAAGGTTTCGGTTACATGAATTTAAAAAAAAAGAAGCTGTTCGGAACTTGATAAACTTGATGAATTTTCTTGAAATACGATATTCCTGTGTAGCGTTGCTACCGCCCGGAAAATGCAAAGAATAGTGAAACAAAACTATATAATTCAGCAGCTCAAAATAAGCGAAAAACAATCAAATTCCTTGCAATTAGAGCTTTCAAATTTATGAAAAAGAAACATTAACTCTAATTCCACAGATTCACACTTTATCAGTAATTACAATGTTCAACTTTGTAAATATTGTGGAAAAGTGTGAATATTATGAGAAACACAAACACTTATAAGTTATAAACGCACTATGACCGTGAGGGGAGATCGAACCTTTGGCAAATGCAGGATAATTGTACGAAGTTCGACAAAAAATGTAAATATATGCACCCTGTAGCCATGAATCATAATCAAATAAATAATCAATCAAGTAATAAAATCCAAAATAAGAAAGAAACAAATAAAGAGAGGAATAAAGAATTTCAGGTAAAAGAAAAAAGCAAGCCATCAACGAGATATGCAGAGATGTCAGCAAAAAATTTCAAAGCATCAGCTCCAAAATTCTACTCAAGAGATAATAACTGTATTTATTATGCAAGAGGATATTGCAAAAACGGAGAAAATTGCAGATTCAGACAAAATGAATAATTATGATGAAAGGAGATCAAATATTATGGAAAAGTTGGATTTTTTAATGTCAGGAATTTTCTGGAAATGAAAAAAAGAACAACATACCAGAACAGGGAAAGAGACATGGGAAAATCCTTATTACTACCAATATTAAATGAAGGAGAAAACACGCAATCCATCATAGTGATGAATGCGCAGGGTCTAGTTACGAGTAACTCAAAAAGAAAAATAGAGTACTTAGAAGAACTAACCCAAATTAAAAAGAAAATAGATATAATTGAATATAAGTGAAACCTGGTATTCCCAAGAGACTGGGAATGATGATCAAATAAAGGGTTCCAAACTTATAGATCAGATAGAAAAAATAGGAATCAAGGGGGAACCGCAATATACGGGAAAGACAAAAAACAAAGGAAAAATATTATAGTAACTCAGAATGTGAACTAATAGCGGTAGAATTTGAATCTGAAAAATTAATGAACATAGAAATATATAGACCTCCTAATACTAAAGAGTTTGACTTAATAATGAAAAATTGGATGATATATGTAGAAATCACAAGGACTGGACTATTCTCCTATCTGGAGACTTCAACTTTCCTTTCGTAGAATGGAAAGAACGAATGGGAGATTGTGGTTGTACTATACATATAAAAAAAGAGAGTAATAGTAGTGCAGAGATAAGAGGCAATTCGAAAAGCTATTAGATATGCTACTAGAATACAACATTCAACAAATAAATCACCTGCCAACAAGAAAGGAAAATACTTTAGACCTAGTATTTGTGAACGAGATGAATTATGTTAAAGAAATAATAATAGTTTATAAAGCGAGTATTTCAGGCCATAATGTCATAGAATTAACAGTCCATTCCAAAGCAAGTGAAAACAGAGATAAGCAAGAAATGAAAAAGTGGGAAGGATATGGAAAATACAACTTCTACAGTAAAAATATAAAATTGTCAGAAATAATTGAAGAATTAAACAAAGATTGGGATAACATTTTCGTAAGTGTTGACATAAGGGTAAATACGGAGATATCATATAAATATTTTAGAGAAAAATAGTGGATTAATATATATCGAAGAAGAAAAGTAAACATCAGTCATGCATACCAAGAGACAGAAGGATCTTGTTCCAGAAAATCAGAAAGTGGAAAAAAGGTCTTGCAAAAGAAAAAGAAAAAAATGCATGGAAAGTTATAGAACTAAAGTAAGATAGAAAATGCAGAACAAAAGATTATACAATCAAAAGAAAATAAAAAAAGAAACGGGACTTGGAAGAAAGACCCTGATAAATATCAAGCAAAACCCCAAACTATTATACTCATACGCGAAAAGATGAATAAAAGAAGAATAGAAATAGGCCCCCCCCCTCCTAAGAATTGAAGGGAGATTAACGAATGAAAAAAAGGAAATTTTTGCAACATACTGGCAGAATGATATAAGAGAGAATTCACCCCTAGAACTATATCAATGAAGATAATGATATAGAAGTCAGGGTGACGAATAGTGAATATTTAGCTGACATAGAAATTAATGAAGCTTGATATTGTGCAGGCAATTAATGAAATTAAAATGGAGCTGCAGCAGGGCCTGATGGAGTTCCTGCTATTTTGTTAAAGAAAGTAGTTCATTCTATCGCAAAGCCACTTGCAATATTATTAAGACAAAGTGTAGATACAGGCAAGATTTATGATGAGCACAAATTAGCATATATCACCCCCTACTTTTAAAAGTGGATCAAGACTAGAGGCAAGTAATTATAGGCCTGTGAGTCTAAACATCACATATTATGAAAGTGTATCAAAGGGTAATGAAGAAAAATATTATGAAACATTTAATAAAAAATAATTGTTTAATATAGGGACAACATGGTTTCGTACCCGGAAAAGTACACAAACCCAAATGTTAGTCCACCGTGAGAACATATTGAAAAATATGAAAAGCGGAAATGAAACAGATGTGGTTTTATATAGACTTTGCAAAAGCTTTTGACAAGGTAGACCATAATATATAGCAAGAAAATTAGAAAACACAATATCGTGGATAAAGTAGGAAGATAGTTAAAAGAAATTTTCACACAACAGAAACAGATAGTTATTGCAAACGATGAGAAATCGGATGAAGCCAAGGTAATATCCGGTGTGCCACAAGGTACGGTGTTAGCTGCAATACTGTTTGTTATTATGATTGAAGCACTAGAACAGTAATGTTAAGGATTTGGTAGTGAGTTAGTTTGCGCTTGATGACACAAGAATAAGTAGAGAAATTACTTGTGATGAAGATAGGAACGCTTTACAAAGAGACCTTAACAAAGTATATGATTGGGCAGAGGTAAATAAGGATGGTATTTAACTCTGATAAATTTTAATCAATAAATTATGGGACAGAGAAGGAAAGCTATATGCATATAGGGGACCTAATAATGAGACAATCCCAAATAAGGAAAGCAGTTAAAGACCTTGGTGTGATGATGAATAGGAACATGTTATGCAATGATCAAATAGCAATTCTTTTGGCAAAATGTAAAGCAAAAATGGAAAGTGTGTTACGGCACTTCAAAACAAGAAAAAGCTGAACACATGATTATGCTTTATAAAACATATGTTCGTAGTCCCCCCACTTGAATAGTTTGCAATATGATATGGTACCCACACTATCAAAATGAATATTGCAATATGATGGTACCCACACTATCAAAAGGATATTGCACAAATAGAGAGTGTACAAAGGTCCTTTACAGCTAGAATAGAAGAAGTTAAGGACCTTGACTACTGGGAAAGACTACAATCCTTAAAAATTATATAGTCTAGAAATGAGAAGAGAAACGCTACATGATATTCAGGCATGGAAACAGATAGAAGGAATAGCAGAAAACATCATGGAACTAAGAATATCAGAAAGAGCAAGCAGAGGTAGATTAATAGTGCCCAAAACTATACCAGGAAAAATAAGGAAAGCACACAGGACATTATCCGCTACGCACCAGCATCGATAATGCAGCATCTATTCAATGCGTTGCCAGCCTCATCTGATGAATATATCAGGAGTGAGCGTAGATGTGTTTAAGAATAAGCTCGACAAATATCTAAACTGCATCCCAGACCATCCAAGATTGGAAGATGCAAAATATACCGGAAGATGTACTAGCAACTCTCTGGTAGACATTAGAGTTGCCTCATACTGAGGGACCTGGGGCAACCCGAACGAACTGTAAGGTCTGTAAGGTCCCCCCTGTAAGGTAAACTGCCATTAGACTTCGACTTGTATTCAATTTGTCTGCAACACGTGTACGATGAGTTGGCAACGAGAGTTCATGACATGTGTTACTGCAGCTTGGACGTACTTTCAAAGATAGGTGAGATTTGTTGTTGTTTTCGGTTTTCTGTACAAGAAAAACTATTGAGATGGCTCTGTCTGTCTGTCCGGACTTTTTTTCTGTCCCCCTCAGATCTGAAAATATACTGAGGCTAGAGGGTTGCAAATTGGTATGTTGATCAATCCACCTCTCATCATCAAACATACGAAAGATTGCAACCCTCTAGCCTCAGTATTTTTTTATATTTATTTATTTATTTTATTTAAGTTAAAGTTAGTTATGACCGTGGTCCTGGCAGCGATATCAGATAGGTCACCATCAGGCGGTGGCTGAAAGTTTCATGGGCAGCGACTCATACAACATGATACGCTGTACAGAAGACTCGTAGAAAAATAAAGCTTAAGTAAACAATAAATAGTGATTATATTTCTCAGTGCTATTTATTAAGATCCAGTGGCAGTGTTCTCTAAACATTTCAGCACGAGGGCAACATTTTATATTTCGCATAACAGTAAACGTTCGATATACGAAACGTTCATTTTTTTCATATATTCAATGATTTCAAACTAAAGTAAAAAAAAAATCTATAAAATGGGAGATCTAGAAAATATGGAAATGATCATTCCCAGGACAGCACCAACACCAGGGTGATGGAGGATTTAGAATATCTCAGTTTTACCAGACCACTAAGCTAATTAACAGCTCTCCTGAGGCTGGCCCGAAGGATTAGATATTTTTACGTCGCTAGGATCCAATTGGTAACCTAGCAACGGGACTTACAGCTTATTGTGGGATCCGAACCACATTATTTCGAGAAATGAATTTCTATCGCCAGAAATAAATTCCTATGGTTCGGCGTTGGCCGAAGCGAGAATCGAACTTTGGACCACCAGACTGGTAGCCGAGCGCGAAATCCACTGGTCCAACGAGGAACTAGGATGATGGGAGATGACCTACTATCATAATAGCCCTTAGTAATTAGGGTCGTTGAGCCAACTAGTGCAATTATCACGTTTTAAAGAAGAGAGAGAGAGAGAGAGAGAGAGAGAGAGAGAGAGAGAGAGAGAGAGAGACGTTAAGTGATTTAGTTCCACTTTTGGGTTATATTCTTCATGACAATTTAGTAATTGAGGTCGTAGAGCCAATTATGACGCTTTAAAAGAAAATAAAAGAAGAGAGAGAGAGAGGCGTTAAGTGTTTTAGTTTGTATGATACTGAAGGACCTAGCGACCTCAAGAGATCTGGACATATACTTTATATTACCACAAAATAATACGAAGAGATATAACGTGTATTTATACTCAAATGAGCATCGATAGCTGCACTGGAACCCGGCGCTGCCCATCATGTCCTCAACTCTACCATCCCACCCCTACTCCATGCAGAAAGCAGTTTTTTTTTTTTTTTGCAGAGGAAGGTGGAAGTGCCAGGTCGCCACTACATTCTCGATTCCCAACCTACCTCACCCCGCCTGGGGTGGACAAACAGATTTGCAGGAGGATTTTGGATGTGTCATGTCGCCCCCCCACCCCCCCATTCCCGATCCCCTACCTAACTAACCCCCGCCCAGGGCGGAAAAACAGGTTTCGTTTCCAGGAGTATGGTTGATGTTTCATGTACCCCTACATTCCCTACCTACATCACCCCACCCGGGGTGAACAAACAGGATTCCAGGAAAAGGGTGAATGTGGCATGTGTCGCTTAACCCCTGGGGCGGACAAACAAGGAAGATTCACTCGGATTTCATTATCATAGATAGATAGATAGATAAAACAGATAGATAGACAGATTGATATTAAAGTCGGCAAGATTAGAAGTACATCACATTGTCCGCCTGAGTCCGTATGCTAAATTGTATTCTGTCATTCTCTCGGATTTGGAGCGAAATGCTCAAATGTATCCTGACCTACTTTGACATTAGAGTTACATATCATTGATGTTCTTGCGTAGACCAAAATTCAAATTACACAATTCTCTTTTAACAGACCACCTTCAAATAGTGCTGCTTTAGTCACTTGAATTCCAATGAGTTGAAGTAGATTTAGGAATTCCCCCTCGAAAATATTTTTTACGTAAATTACTCTATATTTTTAGTTTAAATTATTTGCAAATAGCACAACCTACCACTTTTCATGTCGAATGTGTCATCGGGATCTCTGGTGGAGATGTAGCAAAATAGATTAACTTTCACTCTGCGTTAATTACATTGCATTTCCGCTATGTAAGTGCTAGCTTTAATTAAATTGAGATTATACTTTCTTTCCGTTATTATATCCTGCTTTTCTCGAATGTCTGTCTTTCATGTATCATACATTAATTTTTGTTATTTTGTTTATTTCAGAAAGATAGGTAAGGACGGTAGAATCCCATCTATTTTAATACTGCTTTTCTTTCCACAGTTCAGTCTTCCAGCTACATTCTTTTACGGTACGTTCTTTTACGGTACGTTCTTTATGGTACGTCTTTTACGGTACATTTCCTTTACGGTACCATAAAAAATAACTAAATACCCTCACGTTCATGGGAGAAACAATTAATCATTAAATAATATTGCGTCGCTCGAAGCCTGAAACGAGAAGTGTCAATAACCGAACTTGAAAAAGGGTGAGTGTAGCCAATTTGTGCACTAGTCGCATAAAGCAAATGATGAACAATGTATAAGGGAAATATGAACAGAAAGCTTGCAATATCAAAACAAGAAAAATAATTGCAAGTAAAATGCAACGTTGAAGGCTCAATATTGACCAAAACAGAATGTATGGAAGGGTGTAAAGGAGTAAGGGCCAGACGAGAGATGGAAATTATATTTCTCTCTCTCTCTCTCTCTCTCGCTCGTCTCTCTCTCTCTTCTCTCTCTTCTCTCTCAAACCCAACATGGCTATGTCCCTTCAGTGATATTATGCAAAATAAACTAAGATGAAAAGCTGAGTCCCTAAAGTGGAATCTGGGAGTTCATTTAGCAGAAATTTTCATTTCTGTCTTAATTTGGCGAATTTCTGACGTGAATACGAAGCCACTTCTAAAATGTGTCGTCTCCTCGAACACCAACAGCACTCGGAAAATGAAAGAGTAGTCCCGGGACCAATTTCAATTTGAAGGGATTTGGCTCGACGTGTTCATTTTTTTCTTTCGGTTTATTTCCCCTTCCTCGGGAATTATGCGAACGCCTCCGGTAAATCGCGACGTGATACAGTTTATGGTTTTGAATGAAAGCTGATTCAGCTCTCTCTCTCTCTCTCTCTCTCTCTCTCTCCAAATCTCTCGTCTTCTCTCTCTCTCTCTCTCTCTCCGTGTTTTTTGTTTTTTTCTTTCATCAATGTATATTCAAATAGAATTTGGAGTGCTGAAGTTCCAGTTGTGTGCGAAAACTGATTTTTTATAAAATATAGGTAATCTATATACTCAATATTTCTGAGACAAAAAAAAAAAACATTTATCTTTCATTTATGATGATACTGATATCTTGTAAAGTTCAGTTCATCACATGTAAATAACTACATGACTTACTTATGGGTTGGACAATCATTGTACACACTATTCCAAGGCGAGAGAGAGAGAGAGAGAGAGAGAGAGAGAGAGAGAGAGAGAGAGAGAGAGAGAGAGAGAGATAATATTGTTGATGGAATTTTCAGCGTTTGGAACTATGATCTGTTGACATGAAGCGTACATTTCTTGATTTCTTGGAGTGTCGAGGGAGAAAAGATAATGCATATATTGCAAGGCACGTAATTCTCTTGAGTACTAAACAGCAAATAAGGCTAATCTTGTTTTTTTTTAAGTACACTAGTAAAACAATAAATATTATATGAAAATAAAAAGCGTTTGATTTATACAAGGCTGATGAATTAACTCTGTACCTCTGTCAATGATAAATCCTTCGGTAGTTGGACAGGATGAATCCGAATTATTTATTACGGATACTTGGAGTTAGAGACACTAAATTGAATATTGATATGTATCTGTATTTGACCAATAGTATTTGGTTGGCATTCCTCGTCAAAAGCGAAAGGAAAGCTCTTGGTGTAGAAATCTAAATGCCAACGAAGATAGAATTTTATTTGAAAGTTGGCTAAGAATAGCCCATGAAAAGTTTAAAGTTCATTAACACTATCCCTCTTTTCCTGCTCTTGAAAGCTGAAGCTGTGCTTAGTGAAGAATGTACAGTTTTATGCAAATTGGGCGCTTTCTTACTTAATCAACCATAGAGGTTTTTTATTTATTTATTTTTTTTTTTTTTTTTTCAGTGGTTTAATCTCAAAACATGATTGGCCTTTTGCTATGTAGGTTTTTTGGGATTTGATATGACTTTTAGTATGAAATGCTCCTTCATTAATACTTTATATCTGTTTGTCTATCTATTTAATATCTGATAGCGTTACTTTGTTTCTGTGTTGGACTTTTTTCGCACCTGGCCTCCAGAGTCCATGAATAAATGCATTCAAATCTATTTCATAAAAGTTTTCTTTAATTTCGTGGTAAGGAACCTGGTCGTACAGAGATTTAGTCTTTTTTTGTTTTTCTTTTTCCCTGTTGTCCAGTCGCAATTAATTTTCGTTTACTTGGGTAGTTTAGCCTAGGAACTACTTTGTTAATTCTTGTTGTTCTTGCTGTTGGTTGTTCTTGTTGGGGGGTGGGAGGGGTGCGGTAAAAAGAGGTCTATCGGAAAAGCCTTAAAAGATCTGCAAAAAAGGTGTTTCGCCTTAAGTTAAAGATACAGGAATTTTAGGAAAGGATACTTAAGATTTATTGATTAGAATTAAAATATAAAAAATAACTAATGTGTATGTTCAACAGTACAGAAAAATTATTTCTAATGAAATATATGCGTATTTATTTTAATTTTCGTCGGTAAAATAACGTTCTGCTTGACTGTAGATTTGAGCGTGCTCCCCGAGTAAGGTGGAGGTCGGATATCACCTTGTTCGTATTCCTGAAAAGTTGAAGTCGGATGGAAATGTAATACTTCAGCCAGGCATCTAGATTATAATATAATTATTCGATGTTTGTTGTAAAGACGCACACGAAATAAATCATATTGCTTGTTGATTAATGTATATATGTTAAACACTGATATATCATGTAGTTATTATTTAAGTCCGTTAAATACATGGCACCAGTTAGCAAGATAGGAAATTAATCTCCCTGTTCAGCATCCATTGTACGATGTTTGTCATCTGTCTATCAAATACTTGTATCCTGCATAACACATGATTATTGTTGACGTATCTAAGTCACGTAATATTCCTCTTCATTTCTGGATTAGTCATGAATTGTGATGGGTTATCACGCTCACAGTGCATTTTTTAACACAAGTTTTAGCCGTTGACATAATCAAAAAGCTTTAAAACAAAATAAAGGATATTTTTTGTTACTCGGGGAGTAAGCCTACAAAAGTACTTTGTTGTTGTTTGGGGAGTTTTGGGTAGGAACACCCAATGGAAAAGTCTAAAGGTCTAAAAAAAGACTGTCTCACGTTCAGGTAGAGAATACAGGAATTTTTTTTTTAGGAATAGGATATTTTAGATTTATATTAGAGTTAAAATGTAAAAATTAATAATTTACATGTCAAATATAACCTATTTTTCTTTTAATTTATGTAAGTGAAACAGCGAGCTATTTGACCGTAGATTTTAGCACGCACCCGTTTTTACCCTGGAGATCGGATCACGCCTTGTGGTTGGAGCAATGAAAGATTAGTTCAAGGTAATCGGTAACATATCAGAAATCAGAACCTTATAAGCCATGGCAATTAGCAGACTTTTTTTTTTATTTTTTTTTCAAGATAATACACTTTACATTCATCAAGTATACAAAATAACCAAAATGTTTATATCAATATACTGATAAAATTTCAAAAATTTATATTGATAAAATCTTGTTGATTTTCGTTGTTCTGGAACTCTGAAATCTAATTAGATATCGCGTTTTAGGACTTAAGAATACCTTGCATTACTATGTACCCTGTGAAAATATATGATTCTTATATTTAAATTCTATTCTCCTATATGCCTTACAAATGTACACACACTCGCACACATACAATTATATATATATTATATATTATTATAATTAGTATATATATATAAATATATATATATATATATATATATATATACATATACATATACATATACATATACATATACATATTACTCATACATATACATATACATATCATATACATTAACATATACATATATATATATATATATATATATATATATATATATATATATATATATATATATATATAATAGGGTATATATAATAAAATAATTGGGATTATATATGGGTCATTTACTCACTGTTAGCATTATAGTGTTATATATCATACCATATATATATATATAGACAGATATATATATATATATATCTCTATATATATATATATATATATATATATATATATATATATATATATATATATATAATGACATATTGTATGTATATATATATATATATATATATATATATATATATATATAATATATATATATATATATATATATATTTATATCTATAGATAAATATACGTACGTCTGTGTACATGTATTCGTATATATATCCACGTGCAGGTGTATCAGAGGAGATGGCATGGCGTAGCTGGCATTTTTTCTCGAGATGAAATCAGCGGATTTTCCCCTGGTTTGGTTTCCAACTTCACCGTCTTATGCCTAATAGGACTCCGATAGGACTCCGAATTCTTCTCTTGGGCCTCTTGCTTCTTATAAAGGATTCCAACATTCACCTTACCCGACCGCCCACCCCCGGCCCCCACAACTCCTCCTTCCCCCGCCCCGGGCGGAATTAGCTCCTGGCCCTAGAATACTGCGGGGGATACAAAGAGATTCCAAAGTCAATGGCTCCCCCTTGTTACGCACCTTATTGCTTCCCGTCGCTGGATTCCTGCCCGAACATTCCATTCTTAATTGCGGTGCAAGTAAATTATATGTATGGATGTATGTATGTATAATATATATATATATATATATATATACTATATATATATATATATATATATATATATATATATATATATATATATATATATATATATAAAGAGAGAGAGAGAGAGAGAGAGAGAGAGAGAGAGAGAGAGAGAGAGAGAGAGAGAGAGTTCATTGTTTTCCCGTTGCCTGTCATATCTGCAGAGTAAATAATGCTGAAACAAACATATGACATTAGCCATAAGAATTTCATAAATTTACGGTGAGACAGGGAACGATAACGTTAAGTAAATGACTTAGATATAATCCCAAATATTTTATTTTATGTAAATGATTCCGTACTGGCGTATGAAAATTTTATAAATAAAATTTATTTACCATTTCAATTCCACTTTTTCGAAACAGGATCAGTGAATGAAGTCGTTTTTTGTTGTTGATTTTTTTTCTGTGAAATTTTGCATTCTTTCCCGAGGGAATCATGTTTTTATTTCGCTGCCTGCTTCAAAGACGACGAAAAAACAAACACATTCGACAATTAAAATAAAAAAAAAACTATTCGAGTGTCCTTGGCCAAGAGAGAAAAATACAAAATTATACTGGGAAATAACATTCAACGCTGTAGCGGCGTTTTTTTTTTCGAAATAAATTACTTTCTGTTGAAGTTGGAAAAACAGGAGTAAAATACATAAAACAAACCTTCAGGAGAAAATGAATAGAGCAAAAACAAAAATTTTAAATTTAACATTTATTATTATAATCACAACTGTCTCAATAATGTTACTATCGAAAAATTAATGATGCCAACCCAGATGCGGTGTCCCATGGCACTGGACCCCATGTCCCCCTCGTCTTGAATCTCTCACAACCTATCCAAAAAATTTTACTACCATAAATGTAACGAGACCATACTTTATATAGACACAAACCTATCACACAGATTCCGACTACATAACTCCTATCAACTAACTTCGGTTAAATCAATCTTTATGGAATAAACCCTGATAAGAATATGCAGTCATTTAATTCACTAGGATAATGTATAAAAAGATCTGTACCAATTCAATAATGGCAGTAAAAATACATATAATAAGTTTAAGAGATTAATTTTAAGGGTCTAATGATATGGACGTCAAGAAAAATTACTTCAACAACTCAATTGATGTGTGCCAACAAACAATGAAACCAACCTCAAAGTAATCAAACGTCTTAAAAGTCTGAAGTTCCCCGTCGATAATAGATCTTCATGCCGACCAGAGATGTAGAGTGCTGGGAATAGCTGGTAAAGGGGCGGAGAACCATGCCGACCGCTGCCACTCCGTGGGTTCAGAATGTAGATTATTCTTATCCTTCCATTGTAGCAGAGAATATGATCCTTAACAATAGTCTCTGTAAAGTTTCTCAATGATTCTACCATTAAACACGAGTCGTGGTAAGGTAGTGGTGAGCTGTTGGTGGTTGGGAAACAACTGCCGAATGTTAACAAATAAACCTCAAAGAAATTCTGTTTACGTTACTCGAAGTTCTTGAATGATTGAACAGTCGTTAACGACGAAAATAGCGGGCGGGAAGTCAGGTCTCAAATTGTTAGCACACAACTGTTTTCGTTACCAATGATTACTATGTACTTAAAAGAATTAATGACGAAGAGATCTTTTTTACATAAGGAAAAAATGTATGGAGCACTTACAGATTAGCGGGCCCACTCGACCGCCGACCGAAATCGGCGGAAGAACACCAAAACCAATATGGCGGCGATACCAAAACAACAACAACAAAGTAGGGAGCTACTACATATCCGCGACGATCGATTTATGTGTGCTGTCAGGCCGTGGCGGAACGGCGCTTCGCGCCTTATTCCGCAAATTTAAAGATTCTTGGCAGGCACGGCATGTTCTGGCAGCTAGTAATGTTGCGCTGCGCGCGCTAACCACAGGGGTTACAGTAAGGCTACTTACCGTGGCGGATGGATTTGGGTGTCGCGATACCAAAACAACAACAAACAAAGTAGGGAGCAACTGGCCCGGTAAAGTGTAAACAACCCGAAACTTTAAAGATATATTTTATTCTCTACAAAACAAAAACCCCTTTATTGTTTTTTTTATTTTTTTGTAAAAATCCAAGTACTTTTCATTCTAGTTAGACATAACTTTCTAAATCTCTGTGGACTGTAAAGTCCTTCATGATATTGTCTCGTTAACTGAAACAGTGATATAAGGATGACGCTTATGGCTATTCATCGTGATACCTCATTTATAAATATTCTAGTTTGGGGCTGTGAGGTTCTGCCAATCACATCTTCCATGTGCTTTCACTTCCACGTGTCTCCACCATCTCGACGTATTCCATTGTAGTAATACTCCATTTGAAGACATAGAAAAAGTGATATTATACGTACTTACTTCTTTTTCACTTTCTGATCCGCTGGTATAGTCCGTTAGTGTAGTGTATGCTACTCAGATGGACGCGGGTTTCACGCGTCTCCCCTAGGTCGATGGCTTTTTTTGGGCATCATGATCAGTTACTGTTGCAGTGTGGGGTCTGCGGTGTGAAGTTGAAACCAACATTCTTTGGAAGCTTGGGTTTTAAGTCAGTGTCCCCTTTGGTGTCCCTTGTTCTATGTGAGTAGGTTTCTGTTTACTGAAATAATAATAATAATAATAATAATAATAATAATAATAATAATAATAATAATAATAATAATAATAATAATAATAATAATAATAATAATTCAAAGAAAAGTATTTCCACAATTATATGTCTGTTTGATTTTGTTATTTAAGGTATATAAAGCATAAAGCCTCCGATGACCTGCACGGCCATCCTTGTCATCGAAAGCTTCCTCTTTTGCTTTATATATTTTAAACAACATAGATCAAAAGACACAATTGTGGATTTACTTTTCCAGTAATAATAATATAATAATACGGCAGTGGATCGGAGTAGACTGTAGGTGTTGTCAAGATCTAGAAGGGGGCAATTAAAAACCATACCTATGACAGCACACCAGGAAGCCATCTCCCGCGACGGTATTATCAAGAATATTAAGATAATAGGGAGGGCTCCTGACCAGCGGCGTTTGCGACTGCTCGAGGCACTCCTCATACAACAAGAGAAGCCCTCATTGAATACGACGCAGGATGTGCTCTTCCTCCCCACCAACCTAAGGAGACCTATGTGCATAAATAATAGCACAAAATAATACCAGACCGAACGACACTCCCGATCAAATAATAATAATAATAATAATAATAATAATAATAATAAATAATAATAATAATAATAATAATAATACTATAGTGCGTAAGCCAGTTACAGGGAAAAGATATCAGTTTTTTCATAGACGAAAATCTACAGAGATTTCAGAAATTGTGGTTTACCTAGATTGTCAGTTTAAGTGTCCTTGCTGAAATATTTACCTCTATCCAGTGAGCAGTAACGTTCGTTAATGTTGATGTTCTTGAAGGTCCAAGTGAGGCACAAATGGATATTTTTCCAGTAAAAAAAATAAATTTTTAAATGCACTTTTTTTTGTTTTTTTTTTTTTGAAAAACGCAAGAAACGAGCTGCGGTGTTTTCATGTTGCTTAAGAAAATTCAATTCTTTTCCGCTGTTTCATTCGTTCGTGATTTTGGGGTTATCTTGAAGTTGTTTTTTTTTGTCCATTATTTCCCCCTAAAAGATGTTGTTTCCCCTTAATTTATGTTGTTTCCGGTCGCCTTTTACTTTTTATTTTGATCAACACTCACTCTTCTACTTATTCCTTTTTTATGTGCTCTCTGTTTTTGGATCACCATTTTTATATTTTCATCTGTTCTTTGTCAGTGTCTTCGTCACTTCTTTTAATTAGTTTTTCGGTGAAAGAAGCCAATTATTTAATTTAAAATTGTTTATGAAATTTGAAAAAAATCAGAAAATGCTTTGTTTTGTACAGACAACATCAACCGCCTGAAAAAGATGAGTAACAAAAACATTTTTTTTATTAATCCTTGGCTGATTCATAAACTATCAAGTTCATCGACTCACCATTAATGAAAATAAATAATAACTTTATATAAATAGAGAGTTTTTCATTAAAACTCTTATCGATTTATGACAGCTCAATACTGAATGTGCTAGAGCCATGCAAATCGGGTAAAATAAAAAGAAAATAAATATTTTGGAGAATAGACTATAATACTTTAATCATTAGAACCTCCGATTAAAAAGAGTTCAATCGCGATGGGTTAGTCGTAGAGCTGATTGAATAAAAATTCAAAACAATATTGAGAATGCAGGTTCGATATATTTTTTTATCCCAGTAAAGAGTAAATTCCACACCGATATAATCAGCTTCTAATCAAGAGTGATTATCTAATGTCCAGAGAGCGAAATTAAGTCCTATTTGTGTTAATTGGGTGGGGTCATTGGGCAGAGGGTAATCTGAATACAGTCCTCATGTTCCGTTGATTTTTTTTAGTTATAATTTTGTTTAAACAATCCTGCAATTCGACAACATATTTATACAAATACACACACACACAACACACACACACACACACACACACACACACACACACATATATATATATATATATATATATATATATATATATATATATATATATATATATATATATATATATATATATATATATATATATATAATATATATATATAGATAGGTGATGTGTTTGTGATGGTATTGGTGATGTGTTTGATAATGCTAATGGTGATGTGTTTGGTGATGCTGTTGGTGATGTTTTTTGGTGATGCTAATGGTGATGGTACTGGGGAGTGGTAATATAAAGCCCATACTGGTGATTACGGAGATTTTATTTACGGAGATTCTATTGGAGTTTTCACGGTGGTAATAATTTTTGGTGAATGTGCCATGATATTATAGGTGGTGATACTGGTGATATTGATACTAATATTGGTGTTATTTCTGATACTAACAATGGGGTTGATGTAATGAGAACTAAGGGTGGTGATGTTTATGGGATTGTGGAAGGGGAGGTACTAACAATTCAATTATTTATAATAAAATATAGTTTTATTTATTTTAATTTTCGTTGGTGAAACTTCGTTTTAATTGACTAGATTTTTAGAAGGCGCCCCGAGTAAGTTGGAGGTCAATCATGCCTTGTTTGTTTCAGTTTTCTCGAGCAAGAAGTTACGAAGAACACTGTTGGTTGGGTTACGTTCCATTTCCTTACTTTTATTAATGGGTTAGTGTATATATTACATGATAGATATATATATATATATATATATATATATATATATATATATATATATATATATATATATATTATATATATATATGTATATATATATATATTTATATACATATATATATATATATATATATATATATATATAGATATATATATATATATATATATATATCTTAATTCGCTCTACCTCGAATTGATATATTTTCATATATGTACCGAAGGGGAATTTTTAGTTGATAATAATTTCATTCCCCATGGGATCGAACCACCGTCCAGTGGACGGGGAACGAAATCAGAACGGACAGTGACGCTATCGGGTCGGCCAACAGAGAGGCTATAGTTTATATCGATTTCTGACCCATTACAAATCACCGTCGATCTCGGTGTTTTTCGTAATTAGAATCGATATGAAACCCCTCTACCATGTTAGCCGATTCGAACGTTTGACCAATGTAGTCTTTTGGCATTAATACTTATCACCTCACCGTTATTCATATAAATCATTCGAGCTATAAATGTAAGCGTCGTAGAGAATATATTTTCCCTTTTGGCCCCGTTTTCCCCCTGTTTAGTCGTCCGTAGAAAATATCTCTCTTGCGTCCCTGTAAGCGTCCGAAAAATATATTTCTCGCGTCCCTGTGAGCGTCGTAGAAATATATTTTTTTTTTCTTGCGTCCTTGTGAGCGTTGTAGAAAAATATACTTCTTGCGTTCCTGTTGGGGTCGTATATATATATATATATATATAATATATATATATATATATATATATATATATATATATATATATATATATATATAATATATATATAAGTAATTAATCTAAATCATCGAATGAAATGTTTTTTATACGTTGTAACAGTCATCTATCGCTACTTAGGACAATCAAACTAAAATATTGATAGCGTTCTTTGAATTGCATTAAGTAAATTTTCTAAATTATCAATTAAAATTTCTTCCTTTGTTGTAATATTTAAGGTACGAACCTACCGGAGAGAAACTCCAAAATACTATTTTTTTTTATATTATTATGTCAATGCATATTCAAATACAACAGCCAGTAAAAATCATTAAATAAATTTTCGAAACCTTAAAAAAAATGTATTCCTACATTTTAAAAGTCTGAATAGCTATACTCGACAGCAAACTCCAATTATTATTATTATTATTATTATTATTATTATTATTATTATTGTTATTATTATTATTATTATTATTATTAGTTATTATTATTATTATTATTATTATTATTATTTTTATTATTATTATTATTATTATAAAAAAATATAAATGCATTTTTTTCGAAATCAGCAAAGAAACATGTACATTTTAAAAGTCATGTATAGCTACAATTGATAGAAACTCCAAATATTATTTTTTTTCAATTATGTTGATTATGTCAATGCACATTGAAACACAACAGGTCGCAAACAAAATCCAAATAAATTTTTTTTTTCGAAATCGGCAAAGAAAATTTACTCCTGCATTGCAAAAGTCATTTATTGCTACCTCGGAGAAACAAACAAACAAAAACTAATAAAGACGTCGGTTGATGCTTTTCTTCTCTTCGAAAGCCCATGATTCATTAAGGTTCTCAAAGACTTGTAAAAAAGCCAGAGGAATTTCCTCCCTGGCGAGAGATATTTGATCTCGTTGGTCGATTCTTTCTTTTTCATCCACCGAGTTCTTCATCTTCGTCCTCTACCAAAGGTTTTTGCCTTTTTGACTGGTGTATTCAAAGCGAATGGAATGCGACTTCCATACTTAAGAGCTTGAGACTTTTAAGAGCGTAAAGGGCTCCCGATACAGAGAGAAAACTTCTTTACAAAACTAGAGTTGGTTAATATATTTTGTTTGATTAACTTCCACTTTGACTGATCAAACCGATCATAACATTGCGTCAGTAGTTTTTACTCCATGTCAAGTCCACAACATTTACCTACGCTAATTTTTTTTTTTTTTTTTTTTTTTACAGACATATTATAAACAATTCTCCTAGTTCAAAAGTAGTTTAAGTATAGATTTTAGTTTCTGTAAAAAGAAAATATTGAGATGGCTAAATACTGTAAATGTTTGTCAGTCCGCACTTTTCTGTCCACCTATAGATCTTATTAAAAACTACTGAGTCAGGAGGGCTACAAAATGGTATGTTTGATCATCCACCCTCCAATCATCAAACATAGCAATTGCAGCCCTCTAGCCTTAGTATAGTTATTATTTTACATAAGATTAATCCTGCGTCTGGCAACGCTATAGGACAGGCCACCAACGGGCCGTGACTGGAAGCTTCATGGTTCACAGCTCATTCAGCATTATACGCTCTACAGAAAACTCGATTGCGCTGATAGCATTTATTACTTGATTATTACTTTCATAGTTTCTCGTGAGAGAGATTTTAAGATAAGAATTAGAATTAAATATATTTCGTGGCTATTCTGATTCCTATCTTAAGTTTTTTGTTTCTCGCGTCCACAAGTGAACTTTGATAAGATTATTTTTTGTAAAAGAAGGTAATTACTAACGATCGACCCAGGACTTCGTGAGAGTTAGATTCCAATTTGATGGTTTACACTGACATTTTGCTTTTTTGGGTTTTTTTTTTTCACAGTGTAAAAAAACTCATAAATCATTTTTTTCTGTTGGCAAGTCTCCGTTTGCATCAAAGAGTGCCGAGGTGGTTGTTTCCACAGAAAAGTAATAGCAAATTAGTAAAAATATAGACATATAATAGAAAAAATCAAAATGGGATTAATAAAGGCAGGAAACTTATAAAAGATTAATGAAGAATAGAAAAAAATATCAAAATTAAAATGAATGAAGTTAGAAAAAATAATAAAAAAAAAAGGTGGTGGATAAGACTTGCAGAAAAATAATAATCAATGAAATAATAAATGCACAAAAACAATAAAAAATAAGATATGCATATAATGAGGAAAAGGATTAATATAGGTAGAAAAAAGGCTATAAAAACGATTAATGAAGAGAAAAAAAAAACAGAATTAATTAAGTTTAGAAAATTATAAAAAAACAAAGAGGCGGTTGCTTAAGACTGGTAAAAAAATAATGATAAATGCAATAATAAATAAAAAAAACAATAAAAAAAATAATGATAAATACAATGATAAATGTAATGATAAATGCCAATAATAAATACACAAATAAAAAATAAGATGGGCCATACAATAGGGAAATGGGATCAATAAAAAGGTAGAAAAATCATATAAAATCGATTGATGAAGAGACAAAAATGTAAAAAAAAAAAAAAAACAAAAAAAAAAAAAAAAAAAAAAGAATGAAGTTTTAAAAAATGATAAAAGGGGGCATTGGTTTAATACTGGCAGAAAAAATAATAATAAAATACATTAATAAATGCAGAAAAACAATTTAAAAAAAAAATATTAATCAATGATAGCATAGTTCCCTCATTCGTCACAATTTCTCACTGAGAGTTCCTTGAAATCCATCACACATCCGATTTGAGAATAATCCTGTGGACGGTTTTTCGACCAGAACGGGATTTCCATCGTGAAGGGACCCAGTAGGATTAATGCAAATAAATGTTACCATGGCTTTCTTTTTTGACCTGACACTCAATTGAATGGTTTGGCGTCTTATACCCTGTCTCTATTCGTCCAATTAGTGTTATATATTTATCGTAATAAATTATAGTTTGGTAAAATAACAAGTTATTTTCGTGGCTGGGTTGATTTTTGTTAATGGAATTTTTATTAGGCACTTGACGGATAGTGATGAAATATATAAATTCTCATCTCAAACTCTACTGATAAGGATACCTATTTCTGTCATTTATATGTATAAGTTTAGTTATTGGTTTATAAAAAACTCCAGATTACCTCGGGTACATTTATTATTCCTAACTTTTACGTAAATTAAAACATGCTAAAATCCATATTCTAATAGAGCTTTGTTTCACTAACCAAAATTAAGGTAAATACGCTATATTTCATTTATGCTGCTATAATGATAGGAGAGAGAGAGAGAGAGAGAGAGAGAGAGAGCATGTGCATGTTATTTTTTTTTTTTTTACATTTTCATTCTAATAAATGAATCATACATATCCTATGCTAAAATTCCTGTATCTTTAACTCAACGCGAAACACCTTTAATCATACCTTTTTAGAATCCTCCATAGGCCTTTTCCTACCACCCAACAAGCACAAACAACAACAACAACAACAACAAAGCAGTTTGCAGGTCTACTCCCCGAGTAAGCGATAATAGATGACATCCAAATGTATATTGCACAAAAGAGAAGAGTTTGTTAGCCGCAAAATGCCAGTTTGTTTGTAATAAGAGATGTGTAATGTTATTTGATTTGATATCAATAAGTACTGTTCTGTATAAGTAACGAAGAAATACGTTTGCATGTATCACAGATACATATACTTTTTCATGGGGAAACTTGTAATGTTTTTCTGTTTTAAGTAGTTGTATTGCACTTTACATATACTGAAAATGTACTTACTTCATAAATACTTATGAATTTTTCGAAAGGCACATTAAAAATATTAAAAACGTTAAGAAATAGCTAAAGAATGTTTTTTCTTTTTTTACGGATGAATTATCAAATCACCTTAAACGTAAGTGTTCATACTTTAAAAATACATATATGTTTTTATTTCTTTTAAGAGAGGCATGAGATATAATTCAATTTAAAGATTATTATTAAGAATTCTGAAATAACTGAATCCCAAAGTTTTTTTATTTTTTTTTTTTTTTTTTACTGATTCGTCATATCACCCTTTAGCTTACTCGAATAACAAAGATGACACCAAAAAACCGCTCCCCAGCATTTTTTATTCTCCCTTAGGAATATATATTTCATTTACTTACTTCGGCTTCGAAGGAGCGCTTCATAGAAAATTAGAAAGGTGGTCAATGACCTGTGGGTTTTAGGCATCACTGAAGAGAAAAAATGAAGTAATAGTTTTACCGGTTATATGACTAGATATATTTTTTTGACGTTTTTAGCCATAAAAAAACTGGGGTGAGGGAAATTTATGGTGGAAAAGGTGGAAAATTAGTTATTTGTGCTTCAAACTTCAATGATTATATATATATATATATATATATATATATATATATATATATATATATATATATATATATATATATATATATATATTGCTACTGTCAAAATGTATATTCCCCATCTTTGGTTTTGAAACTGTAAAAATAAAATTTTGTTAGAATTGAATTTTTTTTTGCAACGATTTTTTTTTTTTTTTCAAGATTCGTAGCTAGCTTAGAGAATTTGATGTTTTAAATGTGTTGTGTTCAGATTTCGGCATAACATACTGTAAAAGAATATATAACGTAGTATGAAAAGAGAGAGAGATTAACTTTGTCCGGTCAAAGCTAGAATTGTTTTAGTAACTTTTCATCTCCTCTAGATCAAGGGAGCTGGCAGTCTTTGTGTTGTTATCAAAACATGTCAATCTTAATTATCACTCGATTTGTCTTGATCGGGTACGTGTCCTTAGTTGCGCTGGTACGAACATGAATGCATAACTCGTCTCGTACGAGTATGTCTTTGCTGAAAACCACGTGCAGATCTCACAGTTTCTTTTTAAAGTTGTGTCACTTTCGCCCGCTTCTAGAACGAATCATCATTGCCCAAACGTTTTGTGTCATTCCACTGTCCAGCTTCCTTAAGGAAGAGAATTTCATTGCAATCTTAGATCCTCAAAGCGTTTTTTCACAATCTCTCTCTCTCGCTCTCTCTCCCTCTCTCTCTCTCTCTCTCTCTCTCTCTGCCTCACCATAATTGATATTAACGTAACGTAAAATGGTCACTCGTAACTTGTAGAATTTCAGATTTGATATTTCTTAGAGTTTATATAGTGTTTTTATTAGTTCTTTTTGTGGGAATC
>NC_061110.1:16778363-16780863 GCF_015104395.2 Macrobrachium nipponense | reverse complement strand
TGAAAAGCAAAACTGTTTTCATGACTTTACGATTTTTTTACATTTTGCAATTTATTTTATCTAAAATTTTTTAAACACATACAATTTATTTATATTTACAATATGTTTTAAACTCTACGAATTTCTTGAATTTACAGTCTTTTAAACTTTACAATTCATAAACCATTACATTTTTTTTTTACTTTAATTACGAATTCGCTAACCTTTTACAGTTTTTGTTTTCGTTTAACTTTACATTTTTTTTTTTTTTTTTTTTTCTATTTACGAAATTCATTAAACCTTTTACACTTTTTTTTACTTTACGAATTCATTAATCTTTACTTTTTTTTTTTTACTTTACCTCTATTCGTTAACCTTTTTTTTTAATGAAATCGTTAACCTTTACCATTTTTTTTACTTTATGAATTCATTAACCTTTACCATTATTTTTTACTTCCCAAATTTATCAAAACCTAATGTTAGCTCAACGATTGCTTTAATTATTTGTAAGATTCATAAAAAAATATTAAATAAAAGTTAGTTTTGAAAGAAACATGGGACGCGAAGAATACTACATTTTCCAGATTTGCATTATATTAATATAAACTTAGTTATCATCCTCGAATTGAACAAAAAAGCTCAATAGTTATTCTCGATTGGCTTTGAATATAAAAATATAATTATTTTCAGTTGTGTTTGAAAAATCAAAGAACTTAATTCTTAATCTCGACTGTTTTTTTAAAAATAATAAATTATTTTACCCTCCCAAACCTATTGATCTTAAGCCCAACTGAAAAACTAATTAAAATCTAATATTAAAGATTCATAGTTCACGGCCAATTTTAAATGGTGTCATTAGCGAATAAGTTTTCTTTTCATAATTTCTTCATAAATAAATATTTTTTTATATGTAAATTTTTTCTCCCCCCCACATTATGAGCAGACGATAAAAGTGCCCCCATCATCAAATAAAATTGTCTGGAAATAGAAATTAACGAACCATTGATTGGCATTTCATCGTTTAAACGTATTTTCTTTTAGCCGAAATGGATCTGAAATCAGCTCAATTCTTTTAGCAATTTTGAGTGGAATCATTAAATTTTCCGAATATTTCACTGAACGTTTTTTTTTTATATAATCACTGATTTTTTTACTTACAAAACATCAGCAGCAATCACTGAAAATCGCATATATTGTTCTTCTCGTGGGGGTTAGTGTTATCAGTACAACCTCGCTTGATTTACAGTAGGTATTACTTAATATCCCTAAGCAGCGTCCTTTAGGCCTTAGCTGTAACCCATTTCATTATTTTTACTACAACCTCCGTTCATATTGTATAGAACCGTTTTCTATAGTGTTTGCTGAGGCAAAAGGTTACCTTCCTTTGCGCGGTTGGTAAACATGTGTTGCCTGTAACTCTGAGCATCGTGGATGTGAGTTCAAACCATTAGATGCATGGAATTAATCTCTAGTTTATTTGCCAGGCATTAAAACGCATATAGATGCATTTTTCCGAGAGAGAGAGAGAGAGAGAGGAGAGAGAGAGAAAACATTAAATCACCATTTCAAGTGAAACTAATATATATCTCATTGCTTTCGTTATGCAAATGCAATGGATTAGCAACCGCAAGAGAGAGAGAGAGAGAGAGAGAGAGAGAGAGAGAGTAGAGAGATTAGAGAGAGAGAGATTAAATACCCATTTGGAGTGGAACTAATATACTCATTGTTTTTCATTCTGCAAATACAATTGAATAGCAACCGCAAGAGAAAGACAGACAGACAGACGGAAAGAGAAGAGAGAGAGAGAGAGAGAGAGAGAGAGAGAGAGGAGAGAGAGAGAGAGACCTTAAGTCGCCATTTCCAGCAACTCTCATAAACTCATGGCCGCGTGCTCATACAAAAGGAATAGCAACCTCAAGAGAGAGAGCGAAGAGAGAGAGAGAAGAGAGAGAGAAGAGAGAGAGAGAGAGATTTTTTTTATAGATAGATAGACCTATAGTAAGATAGACACTTCTATTAGGATGCAACTTTTCTACCCGTCTTTTATAATCTCCAAAGGTAAAGTGAGACACAAAAGATACTGTTATTAATCTCGAACCTATCCTATATCAGGACTAGACCTAAAAAGGATATAGTAGAGTCCTTTTCATGATCGTAATTAGTTCCTCGAAAACCTAAAATTAGGAAGGAAGACTTAGGTTACAATGGAGAAGCCTTCGGAGTACGCTTTTAATAAGCACCGTCTTTTAATTTTCAATATAATCTCTATATTTTCCCTTCAAGTACAATGAATACATACTTTGATGCAACATTAATGAGTTGCCAGAGAGGGGAAGGCCTTCATACAAACGACACGGGGTGATTAGTTAGAAAAATAATATGCTAAAGAATTGAAAACATTATAACTACAATAACTGAAACAGGGAATTACTTGTTGGTCATGTTGGTAAAACGATATAAAGACTGAGCGACGAAAAAAACTCTGAAGAAATATGAAATTCAATGAAATATTATTCAGTGG
>NC_061110.1:16753363-16760863 GCF_015104395.2 Macrobrachium nipponense | reverse complement strand
CGGACGGAAGAAGTGGTGGACACAGAAAAAGGTGCGGACGGAAGAATTGCGGACGGAAGAAGTGGTGGACAGTGCGGACGGAAGAATTGTGGACAGAAAAAGTGCGGACGGAAGAATGGGGACAAGAAAAGTGTGGACAGAAAAAGTGCGGAAAAACGGAAAAGAAGTGCAGACAGGAAAAGAGCGGACGAAAGAATTGTGACTGGAGTGTGGAACATAAAAGTCGGACGGAAGAAGTGTGGACAGAAAAAGTTGCGGACGGAAGCGTGGGGACAGAAAAAGTGTGGCGAAGAAGTGTGGAACAGAAAAAAGTTGCGGGAACGGAAGGAAGTGTGGCGGAAAAAGTGCGGAACGAATTGAAGTGTGGACAGAAAAAGTTGGCGGACGGAAGAAGTGCGGACGGAAGAAAGTGTGGACAGAAAAAGTGCGGACGGAAAGAAGTGTGGGACAGAAAAAAGTTGCGGGACGGAAGAAGTGTGGACAGAAAAAGTGCGGACGGAAATAAGTTCGGACAGAAAAAGTGCGGACGGAAGAAGTGCGACGGAAGAATGTTGGACGGAAAAAGCGGAACGGAAGAAGTGTTGGACAAAAAGTGCGGAAAAACGGAAGAAGTGCGGACAGGAAAAAGTTGCGGACGGAAGAATGTGGACAGAAAAAGTGCGGACGGAAGAAGTGTTGGACAGAAAAGTGCGGACGAAGGAAGGGTGGGCGGACGGAAGAATGTGGAAAAGAAAAATGGCGGACGGAGAAAAAGTGTTGGACAGGACTTGGCGGAACGGAAGAAGTGTGGACAGAAAAAGGGCAGACGGAAAAGTGTCGACAGAAAAAGTGCGGACAAGAAGTCGGAACAAAGAGTGGCGGACGGAAGAAGGTGCGGACGGAAGAAGTGTGGACAGATTGCGGACGGAAAATGTGGACGAAAAAGTGCGGACGGAAGAAGTGTGGACAGAAAAAGTGCGGACTGGGGGAAGAAGTGTGGACGGAGTGCGGACGTAAAAGTGTGGACAGGAAAAATTGCGGAACGGAAAAGTGCGGACGGAAGAAGTGTGGACGAAAAGTGCGGACGGAAGAAGGTGTGGACGAAAAAGTGCGGACGAAGGTGAACGAGTGCGGAACGAAGAAGTGTGGACAGAAAAACAGTGCGACCGGAGAAGTGGCGGAACGAAGAAGTGTGGACGAGAAAAAGTGCGGATGGAAAAGTGACAGAAAAGTGCGGACGAAGAATGCAGAAAAATTCGTACTGAAGGGAAGTGTGGACAGGATTGCGGAACGGAAGAAGTGTTGGACAGAAAAAGTTGGGAGGGAAGAAGTGTGGACAGAAAAAGTCGGAACGGAAGAAGTGTGGACAGAAAACTGCGGGGACGGAAGAAGTGTGTATGACAAGAACAGGAAAAAGTGCGGACGGAAGAAGTGTGGACGAAAAGTGCGGACGGAAGAAGTGTGGACAGAAAAAGTGCGGACGGAAGAAGTCGTGGACAGAAGAAAAAGTGCGGAACGGAAGAAAAAGTGCGGACGGAAGAAGTCTGTGGACAGAAAAAGAAGTGCGGACGGAAGAAGTGTGGACAGAAAAAGTGCGGACGGAAGAAGTGTAGGAAAAAAACAGAAAAAGTGCGGAAAAACGGAAGGGAAGTGTGGACAGAAAAAGTGCGGAACGGGAGGAAGAAGCGGAAAAACGGAAGGAAGTGTGGACAGAAAAAGTGCACGACGGAAGAAGTGTGGACAGAAAAAAGTGCGGACGGCAAGAAGAATGTGGACAGAAAAACTTTTGAAGTGCGGACGGAAGGAAGTGTTGGGGACAGATTGCGGACGGAAGAAGTGGTGGACAGAAAAAGTGTGGACGTGAAGAAGTGGTGGACAGAAAAAGTGCGGAGGAAGGAAAGTGTGGACGGAAAAATGCGGACGGAAGAAGGTGGGACAGAAAAAGTGCGGACGGAAGGAAGTTTGTGGATCAGAAAAAGTGGGACGGAAGAAGTGTGGACAGAGGCATGAACGGAAGAAGTGTCGACAGAAAAAGTTGCGGACGGACAAGTGTGGACAGAAAAAGTGCGGACGGAAAGAAGTGCGGACGGAAGAAGTGTGGACAGAAAAAGTGCGGACGGAAGAAGTGTGGACAGAAAAAGTGCAGACGGAAGAAGGTGTGGACAGAAAAAGTGCGGACGGAAGAAGTGTGGACAGAAAAAGTGCGGACGGAAGAAGTGTCGGACAGAAAAAAATTTGCAGACGGAAGAAGTGCGGACGGAAGAAGTGTGGACAGAAAAAAGTGCGGACGAAAAAGAAGTGTGGACAGGATGCGGACGGAAGGAAGAATGTGGACAGAAAAAGTGCGGACGGAAGAAGTGTGGACAGAAAAAAGTGCGGACGGAAGAAGTGTGGACAGAAAAAGTGCGGAGGAAGAAGTGCGGAGAACGAAGAAGTTTGACGGAAAAAACGGAGGAAGAAGTGTGGACAGAAAAAAGCGGACGGAAGAAGTGTGGACAGAAAAAGTCGGACGGAAGAAGTGGAACGAAAAAGTGCGGATGAAGTGCGGAAGGAAGAAGTGTGGACAGAAAAAGTGCAAGGACGGAAGAAGTGTCCGGACAGAAAAAGTGCGGACGGAAGAAGTGCGGATGGAAAGAAGTTGTGGACAGAAAAAGTGCAGACGGAAGAAGTGTCGACAGAAAAAGTGGCGGACGGAAGAAGTGCGGACGGAAGAAGTGTGGACAGAAAAAGTGCAGAAAAACGTGAAGTCGACACGAAAAAGTGCGGGAACGGAAGAATGTGGACGGAAGAAAAGTGTCGGACAGAAGCGGAACGGAAGAAGGTGTGGACAGAAAAAGGTGCGGACGGAAGAAGTGCGGACGGAAGAAAAAATGTGCTGGACGGAGAAGAAAGTGCGGACGGAAGAAGTGTGGGACAGAAAAAAGTGCAGGAGGGAAGAAGTGCTGGACGGAAGAAAAAAGTGCGACGGAAAAAGAAGTGCGGACGGAATAAGTGTCGACAGAAAAAGTGCGGACGGAAGAAGTGTGGACAGAGGGCGGAAGAAGTGCGGACGGAAAGGAAGTGGTACAGAAAAAGTGCAGACGGCAAGAAGTGTGGACAGAAAAAGTTGCGGACGGAAGAAGTGTGGACAGAGTGCGGACGGAAGTGCGGACGGAAGAAGTGTCGACAGAAAAAGTGCGGACGGAAGAAGTGCGGACGGAAGAAGTGTGGACAGAAAAAGTGCGGACGGAAGAAGTGTGGACAGAAAAAGTGCGGATGGAAGAAGTGTGGACAGAAAAAGTGCGGACGGAAGAAGTGTGGACAGAAAAAGTGCGGACGGAAGAAGTGTGGACAGAAAAAGTGCGGACGGAAGAAGTGTGGACAGAAAAAGTGCGGACGGAAGAAGTGTGGACAGAAAAAGTGCGGACGGAAGAAGTGTGGACAGAAAAAGTGCGGACGGGAAGAAGTGTGGACAGAAAAAGTGCGGACGGAAGAAGTATGGACAGAAAAAGTGCGGACGGAAGAAGTGTGGACAGAAAAAGTGCGGACGGAAGAAGTGTGGACAGAAAAAGTGCGGACGAAGAAGTGTGGACAGAAAAAGTGCGGACGGAAGAAGTATGGACAGAAAAAGTGCGGACGGAAGAAGTGTGGACAGAAAAAGTGCGGACGGAAGAAGTGTGGACAGAAAAAGTGCGGACGGAAGAAGTATGGACAGAAAAAGTGCGGACGGAAGAAGTGCGGACAGGAAAAGAGCGGACGAAAGGAAGTACGAACGGACAGAAAAAAGTGTGGACGGAAAAAGTGCTGACGGAAGAAGTGCGGACAGAAAAAGTGCGGGACAGAAAAAGTGTGGACAGGAAAAATGCAGCCAGACAAGCAAGGCGTCACGATACTGTTTCTTTTCAGAAAACAAAAAGAATGTTTTTATACGTCAGCATAATGAATAGTTTGGTGACTGTAGAATATGACACTTTGATCTGCGATGGCTAGTGCTAAACAAAGCACCCCCAAGGACCTTACGACGCTCCTGATTGGCTGTTGATAAGCCAATGACAGGGTTGGAGATTCTCAGTCTCTCGAGAGAGTTCACAGGCCTAGACATCAGATGCACGGTTGATGGTTGAATGTGTTGAGGTGTCCTCGTATTCATTTACTAACGAGGCAACCGGGTTGTTCTTTTGATCTGCATATCAGACGTCAGTTGGTAAACACCACTCTTTCTTAGCTAAGTCTCATTGACTGTGATGATATTTTCTAAGTTTCGTTCAATAGCTTCTTTCTGGTGTGGAGGTTAAGTCGTTGAAACTCATATTATAAAATATAAGTTATATTTTACTAGCTACATCACTAAATAGATGCAAGAAGGTTTGATAGGGTCTTTAAGCTGAGAGGAGAAGGTGAAGTCTGAGGTACAATTTCGTTTACAAAATCATAGGATAGCAAACACCACTGGCTCGATATGCATACATACAAACTAACATAAGAAACTAGGTTGGTCACGTAGGCCACACAGCTTTGTTAAGACGTCAACATGATTTCTCAGAGAAGGCATTGTTGACGTTGTTGTCAGCAAAGATAATGATGACTCCAGGTGTCCACACACCGGGATGCTTCGTCAAAGCTTCGTCAAAGCTTCGTCAAACTTCTGTATGACCTCCTTGGTCTCTGGCCTAGTTCTTATTTTGTACATTATGCTATAGAATGTGGAAATACAATCTTTATTCAATGTAAACCTTACAAATGTACCATAGCAACTCGGAGTACTTGACGCGTGGATAACAAGCCAAAGTCCCCACATGGTGTAGTGCTGTCAGTGGACCTCGTGCGGTGCACTGTAGGCATTACTTAATGTTCTTTACAGTGTGCCTGCGACCCCTAGTTACAACCTCTTTCGTTCCTTTTTACTGCAACTCCTTTTATATTCTCTTTCTTTATATTACTTTCGACCCTCTCATAACACTTGATTCACAGTGCAGCCTTTCAAACCTTTTACTGCCAGTTTCCGTTTCAGCTCTGAATGACCTCATAGGTCCCAGTGCTTGTCCTTTGGCATAAATTCTACATACAACTCAACTCAGAACCAAAGTAGGACCGTTTAATTATATCAATAATTTAGAAACTTTTCATTAAAGTCGCGTCTCTTCTAAGCTTTTAAGCTTCAGTCTCGCTTAGTGTTTCAACACATCGAATGGCGTTTTCTGAGCATTTGCTTCTAAATTACCAACCAGAGTTTTCACGACAACCCGCCCCAAAATTCCCGTTAAAATTTAGGTTTGGAGCAAACTGCAGCAATGACCCTCTGAATGTTTCATAAGTCCTCTGTAGGCCTAAAAGCAAGTGTCCAAATGAGGAGAACGCCGGAAAAACAAGTGATGGCTACATGTACCTGAAGTCCATATGAAAACGACAGTGGGTTGCAAACTTACATAATTCAACAGCGCTGGTTAGATATACGCTTTGTACATTTACGTATTCAACAAACAAAGGGTTCACCTTGTTACTGTCTGGGATGGGCTGGCTTCGTAATGCTACCTACCTTGAGGAAATTTATTTAAGATATTTGAATATGCACTATTTCACTGTAATTCTAATTATCTTAAAATGTCTATAGCGGAGAAAAAACAAAAATTAAAGTGTTTTTCGTGGAAACTCTCACTTCTTTCAGTGCTAAGAAATTCCCTTCGATAATGAGAGATTGTTATTTGACGTGGTAATGAGTGGATGAGTCCTTTTATGCCAAAGTGTACAGATGTATTTAGCTGTACAAAGACCGACAAACAGACATATAGGTTTCTGATATCGGATGAAAAGATCAAAGATAATTTAGTAATACTTAGGTAACATATCTGAATACAGACAGATAATTTTATTATAATTTTTCTATTTACAATAATGTCTTGATTCTAAAGTCTCTCTCTCTCTCTCTCTCTCATCTCTCTCATCTCTCTCTCTCTCTCTCTCTCTCTCTCTCTCTCTCTACATCCCACAACATACAACAACTACTTAAGGCAGATATATATATATATATATATATATTATATATATATATATATATATATATATATATATATATATATATATAGATATATGTATGTATATATATAGCTATTGACCAAACTAGCAGATACGTTCTATTGATCTATTTATTGATTTATGTTTTCTTTTTTAATAAGTGGAATTTCTTTCTGTCTTTCGCTTTACTTCATCTTGCTTCTTCTTATTGTTGAACAACATATTCTTTTGAAGATTGAATTTCAAGTCAGTGGCTCTGTGAGCTTGTTCCATATGAATAGGTTTCATCTACTGAATAATAATAATATACTAATAATGATAATAATAATATAATAATAATATATGATGAAAAGCATAAACACATGGGCAGTGCCAGTAATCAGATACAGTGCAGGAATAGTGGAATGGACGAAGCAGAACTCCGCAGCATAGATCAGAAAACCAGGAAACCATATAACAATACACAAAGCACTACACCCAAGAGCAAATACGGACAGACTATACATAATACGAAAGGAAGGAGGGAGAGGACTACTAAGTATAGAGGACTGCGTCAACATTGAGAACAGAGCACTGGGGCAATATCTGAAAACCAGTGAAGACGAGTGGCTAAAGAGTGCATGGGAAGAAGGACTAATAAAAGTAGCGAAGACCCAGAAATATACAGAGACAGGAGAAAGACAGACAGACAGAAGACTGGCACAACAAACCAATGCACGGACAATACATGAGACAGACTAAAGAACTAGCCAGCGATGGCGCATGGCAATGGCTACAGAGGGGAGAGCTAAAGAAGGAAACTGAAGGAATGATAACAGCGGCACAAGATCAGGCCCTAAGAACCAGATATGTTCAAAGAACGATAGACGGAAATAACATCTCTCCCATATGTAGAAAGTGCAATACGAAAAATGAAACATAAACCACATAGCAAGCGAATGTCCGGCACTTGCACAGAGCCAGTACAAAAAAAGAGATATGATTCAGTGGCAAAAGCCCTCCACTGGAGCCTGTGCAACGAAACATCAGCTACCTTGCAGTAATAAGTGGTACGAGCACCAACCTGAAGGAGTGATAGAAAACGATCAGGCAAAGATCCTCTGCTACTATGGTATCAGAACAGATAGGGTGATACGTGCAAACAGACCAGACGTGACGTTGATTGACAAAGTCAAGAAGAAAGTATCACTCATTGATGTCGCAATACCATGGGACACCAGAGTTGAAGAGAAAGAGAGGGAAAAAAATGGATAAGTATCAAGACCTGAAAATAGAAATAAGAAGGATATGGGATATGCCAGTGGAAATCGTACCCATAATCATAGGAGCACTAGGCACGATCCCAAGATCCCTGAAAAGGATATCTAGAAAAACTAGAGGCTGAAGTAGGTCCAGGACTCATGCAGAAGAGTGTGATCCTAGAAACGGCACACATAGTAAGAAAGTGATGGACTCCTAAGGAGGCAGGATGCAACCCCGGAACCCACACTATAAATACCACAGTCGAATTGGAGGACTGTGATAGAGAGA
>NC_061110.1:16737891-16747891 GCF_015104395.2 Macrobrachium nipponense | reverse complement strand
GCATGTGTCCATTGCAGTTTGCAAACCTTTATTTATTTCATTTACCGAGTACTTCAGCGAGGGACTGAGCATTTTCAATTATCATTACCTGTCGTTGCCCGAGTGGTCTTGTTCATTTTTTATCACAAAAGACTTGCGTATACCGCAAGCACAACTCGCACAGGGTGCCACGCCAATTCATTACTTCCAAACAGGGAAGTCGTTACCAGTTTAGGACTGGCCACCACAGTGCACGTCAGGTCTTATCATTTTACAGTGCCACTAATTCTTGACACTGTTCACCGACTGGCCGCTGAAGTACTCCCGCCTTTTACTTTCTCTCCTCCACCATTACACTCTGCCCCGAACAGAGTGCCATTTCACTTCGGTATACTTGAGTATACTGCATGTAGTGTCCGGGACACACCAGCACGATACCAGTGCTCCAAGGAACGCCTCCGTAAATGCCATTGCACCTGTACAGGCCGTTCAGGTAGCCATTAAACCTGCGTGTCCGTCCTTACGGAACGCCCAAGTAATTAGTGTGTCCGTGTACAAGGGTCAGTGACCTTCGGAACACTCAACAAGGGAACACCTCCCACAAGTGCCCGCAATACCAGCCCTAAGTGCTGACAAAACCTGCGTGTCCGTCCTTAAGGAACGTTCCAATTCATTAAAGTATCCACCATTTTGGGGATCACTGAACCAAGGAACGCCTCCTCATAAGTGCCGTGCACCTGTATTGGACCTACAGGTAGCCCATTCCAGCGTCTCCCAACTTAGGAACGCCCTTAAGTGTGACGTACGCCGTACACTCCATTTGATTTTTTCACCTCTTTAGAAGGTGCCAATCCAGAAGTGCCACCAACTTACGGGACACTTCCCAAGTGCCACAGAGCACCCTGTCTTCTCAGACTTTTTCTCTACCACGTCGCAGAACACCTTTCCAAGTGAGTGCCACTTTCCACGTAGGCACTCCTATTCCATTCCGTACCCTTCCTGGCCATTATTTTCATTTCATCAGAGCCTCTACTGCAGCCTAAGGAAAATGTCTTCCCCTGCTTCCTGCGACTTCTTTGCCAGAGAGCTAGAGAAGCTCGGAGCCCTCATAACTCTGGGCAAGGAGGCTGGTTACACTGGACCAGCACTAGACCAGTGGATAAAGGCGCAGCAGGCTGCCGCGCGCCTGCAAGAAAAGGAAGAAAGGGAAAACCAGAGAAAAGCCGGAGACGCAGAGAGAAAAGAAAGAGAAGCAGAAAGGAAGGCAAGGGAAGAGGAGCGGAAAGCATGAGCCTCGCTCTCAAGGAGAAGGAACTTGACATCAAGCGGGAGAAGGCCCCGTAAGGAGAGTATCCTAGCTCAAGCCACTCTGCCAGCTTCCAGCCCTGCACCCCCTGTCTCTCTTAGTCCCGCCGTCTCTGGTCAGCCTGACAATCCTTTCTATTTGTGAGCCTGGTCCTGATCCAGTGCCGGAGATAGAAATTCCTGCCGCATCCTGCCAGCCTTCTACCTTTTTATTTTTTACCGCCTACCTCCTCCCTTTTGGAAGAGGTAAGCCCACCAGTTAACCCCGAAATTGCTTCCGAGGGTTGATTCAACGGAGGTTTCCTTAACCTCCCCACGTCAAATCTCGCCAGAGAGGACTCTTCACCTGTGCCAGAGCACACTGCCAGCCTTGGTGACTCCGCAGATTCGCAACCTGTGGGGCCATCTCGGCCTTATCATCCAGTGCCACGGAAGAGGTTCTGGAACACGTTCTGCCGAGACTGTGGCCGCAAGGGTCACATGTCTGCAAATTACGGAGGGTGCGCTAATTGCAATATTCCTGCCATCGCAATGGCCGTCACCAATCCTTCTTCACTAGGACCCCCAGCTAAGGGCCCTATAACAGTCGCACCCCTCCAAAGCCATTATCAGCCAAGCCACGTCAGAGCCTACGACGACTCTGGCGCTCAAATCTTCCCTGATACGGGAAGACCGAATCCCCCGAGGGGCAAACGTCGATAGACGTCATTTAATCACCATCGAAGGTATCAACCATATCAAGCTGATCCTTCCGACCGTCCAATTGAGGGTCACCAGACCTCATTTTTCCAGAATTTGTACCCTTGCAGTTGCAAGCTACATTCCAGGAGGTTACGACCTCCTCCTAGGGCAAGACATGAAGTCTCCCTCACCGTTCAAGAAGCCTAGGGGTCCTAACCCCATGTCAAATCACTCCAAAGCACGGAGTCATCGAAATTCTACTTCCTCTAGGAAGTATGTCCACCAACAGTCTCCCCCGTTACCAAGGAGGGAGATTGACCATTCGCAGTTCCGTTGCAAAACCTGTAACGTAATAGGGCACTCTACTAATTGGCCTAGGTGCCCTAGCAAACTACCAGCAGCGGACACTGTCCATTTTCCACAAGGCCTAGCCTTCAACAAGAGACAGGAGCCTCTGTCTCCCATTTCCAAGGGCACGCTGAGAGGTATTGCACCTCCGGTACCCGTCACAGGTCCAGTCGACCTCAACTCTCTGCCAGTGCCACTTGGCAGCACTGAGCAGTGCCAAGCTCCGTCCAGCCTGGACGTAGAGCCACCACAGAACTTGACTTCTGCGCCTGGCCCCGAGCTAGTGCCGGCGCCTAACCTACCCAAGGATCCTCCTACAGGAGATCCTCCAACAGGCATGGAGCTTACCGCGGCCCATGGCCAATCCAAAGTCCATGAGTCTTCTTCACCTTCACCACTGTCGCCCGAGGATGAACCTCCGGCAGACCTCACCTTCATACCTCCTCTGGAAAACCAGGAACTGCCCGACCAGGAGTCAGCCTGGAGTTTTCCCCTTACGACAGCTGTCGCAGCAGCCGGAGTGAGGGCCTCCCCTGCAGTAGGTTCCACTCACGACGGTTGCTGCAGATACCGAAGTAGGGTGTTTCTCCTGAAATCTTTCGAAGCTACCACTGCTCTGCTCCTGCCGACGTTTCTGGCCCTTCCCCAGAGTCTGTGCCTCCGTCTACTCCTAGGACTGGTATAGCCAGGTCCTGGAGGAATAAGAAGAAGAAGAAGAAGGGACGTAACCAATCATTAACAAACTAACACAAAAGAGCCACATGCTCTCCTTGACACCTGTGCCCGAGGTACAGTGTCGCATTCATTTGCAGAATGATCCTGGCACCTACCCAGAGAAGGTAGCCAGCCTGATCTCTGCCAGTAGAACTAACCCTCTAACCCCTAGAAATTGTGATACTAACACTCATGTAAATGTCATAACTACCTCATTGCATTTCCCTCCTGGTAAATTAACCACTCATCATCCCCAACGCATCATTACCTCTCATTATGTATTTTAACAATTCCGTCGCTGAACTGCTGCTGTGGCTACCACCACTCTGGAATGATTGCGTCTTCATTTAACTGTATTGAGTAGGTTAGGCTAATGATTTAGTACCAGGGCATTATGTGAGTAGCAGTAGAATTTTCAAGTAACCTTATCTGGGGGTAGAGTAGACTGTCGTCACAGACAACCCGTAGTTATTACTTAGGCTAGATTACATCCCTACATTAAGTTAGTACACTTAGCATCTTTGCCTATAAGTTAGGTAGGCCATTGTAGTCAGCCGTATCGCTGCTCAAAAAACTTCAAGTTAGAGTAGGAGAACTGGGTTGTCGAGGCGATCAACTTATTTAAGCCAAGACCTTCACGCCCGAAAGGGAGTGAATGCCTTCTTAACAGGGGAGCTGCTACGTCTATAGAACGCCTCGCCTTCCCAGCGAGTTTTAGTTATATTTATTTATAAAAGTAGCAGCCTATGCCATCTCCTGAAGCTACTGTTTGTTGGGAGAGTGGGTATGTCGTAGGAATGATATTTCCGGTCTGACCGGAAGCTTAGGGTAAGAGAGGCAGTCACAAGAGTAGCTAGGCTTCGAGATGGATTTTAGGGACTTCTACAATAAGACCTATTTTCCTTCCCAATTTGCTGGCGTTGTGTTTACCACCTTTCAGGCAATGCTCGAGGCGGTTTTTGGAAGCCCCGTGATTCGAAACCACCCAGTATCGCTCTCAGTCGGCTGCGAGACGTGATCTCGGACAGAGGTCAAATTGCCAGCCTCCCAACCCAAAATTAGGCCTACCCACGTCGTGCTGGTGGACACGAACCCCAGACCTGAACAGAGGTCAGGCCGCATTCTTCTACAAGGATACACAGAATATTGCATAAAGGTACGTCTGAAAGTGTAAACTTCAACCCAGCACCTTTTACTACCATACGACTCTTGCTAAATTCATTTTCAATTCTCATTTTTACCCCTTCTACATCAGAAGCCCTTTGTCCTCATCGGGCCACGTGCTCCCCTTTGTGACTTGTTAAAGACCAAGTTTTTCGTGCATACCTCAGTGAACCATTCGAGTTTACCTTCCCCAATGTTAGAGAATTAATCAGCCTTAATCAAAGCAAGAAGTCATTTTTCCTTTTATCTCGTTTAATCTGGGATTCTTTTCCAGATTCCATGAGTCCACGGTGCCGTCTCTCTGCCGCAAGTGTGCATTAACCCAAGTGAATGAAAATCAGCTTGAATTGAATGAGACTATAAGCCCCAACGTGGGGGCCAATATCATTTAACTTTCTCCAGGCCAGCACGGGCCTTTTTGTAAATAGATAGTTTTAAAGTAACGAGCTGAGTTTTCTGGCGACCTTCCCTCTAAAGAAAAAGAAATTAATAAACAATATCAGTTTACGGTAAGTTAAAGAAATTCCCTCTTGAAATCCCTCAATTATTCCGTTTACGTATCTAGCTTCTCTCAAGGGCCCTATATACGTAAAATATATATATATATATATATGTAAAATGGGGGATTCCCCCCCCCCCATTATTCATTTTAGGTAAGCGTGCAACACGAGCGGAAGGCAAACCAACACACAGTATTACACATAGCCTCTCTCTCTCTCTCTCTCTCTCTCTCTCTCTAGCACCGACACCTCTCTCTCTCCACCTCTTTCTCTCCATTCTAACAGGTAATGAAAAGATGAGAGTCGCATCATAACATTAACGTTTTATTAACAATGAATAAATAATGGACAATCAATTTAAGTAATCATGTCTTACAGACTAACTCAAAAAACCCCGAATAGTACAATGTCTAAGAGTAATCATTAGTCACCATTGACTTGTCGAACTAAGCCTTTTTATCTCACGCCATCCCCAAAATACTCATTCATCTAGCTACTCTCAGGTCGTTGCTTGTCACTGTTCTCCACATTCCATAGGTCAAAGGGAACACATGGACAATATATTATTAACTCAAAAAACCCTAGGCCTTACATAGCTCGGCCACCCCAAGCTAGCCCCCGCCTAGCAAAATTGCTTATATAATACAAAATACACTGGCCGGCTTAAAATAAAATACAAGTAAAAACTGCACGTCTCTGGCATTATAAAATAAAGTCTTATCACGCTTTATCCCCCAATAACACTAGACGCATTTTCTCTCATGTTTTTCTGCATTAGGATTCTTGAATATCCCTCTTTTGCTTGTCTGCAAGTAGCTGAACAGACAGCAACAGGCTATAGCAGGCTGATAGGAAGACGTAATGCCTCCCTCATTGTAGAAGACTTCTCACGACTTCTGCAGATCCCAAAAGACGAACGCCATAGAATTCTCGCGATCACCATCCTGGAAATTCTTTTGTAATGACCCTGGACAACACGACAGCAGTACTCTCTGCACGGCTGGTGGACGTCTTGCTGGCGTCGGGAAATGACTTTTGGTGTGTGTTAGTATGTCAGTCAAGTCTTTGGTCAATCTAAGAAAATTAAACCCAGACATACTACTTCTATCAAACAATGATCTCAAAAAGTCAGAAATACTAACTGAACGTCTCCCAATTAACTCCCTTAATATGACTACTAAATAATAATCATTATCGCAACTCTCAAAGAAAAAAAACATCAAGTTTTCCAACTCAATTTTCCAAACTCACACATCAGCACACACAACTCAGAAATCACAGCAACTCCACGGAATTCTGTCTCATTTCAAAACTCGAATGTGCTCACAAGAAAAAAAAAAGAAAAAAATCGTAATGAGCCCAAGGAAAGAAAAAGAATCTCGTAACACACCCAGACCCAAAAAATTTTCTCTCAAGCTCAATGATATTTGAACAACCCACAAAATCAGTAAAAACATCCAATGTTTAACAGCACAAAAACCCCTTTACTGCTCAATAATTAATCACAATGAGACTTAATGTCAAACTCCCATTTACGTAAATAGCAACTCCGAAAAATCACATCTCCCGATAAATTAAATCTCCCAGTAAAAAAATGCTATTTAAGCTCAATCCCATTATATCCTCTCACAGGAAAAGAAAAAAGGAAAAAGAAAAATAAAATAAGATTTCCCCAATCACAAAATACATAATGCATGTATGATATACATAAAAACTCCCCTCATTTTTCCCCAAGAATGCTCCATGTAAAGTTATGGGAAATTTGCCAGAAAGCAAACTCTTACCCATGCGTTTTCGTGAAATGCTATTATCAACATTTCCAGATATTGCGAAAATTCTGATCTTATCATCATCAGATGAAAAGTCAGCACATGGCTCATCACATCGCTTGTCAGCAGAAAAATCGCCTGCGGACGTAAGCTCAAACATCAGCATAAAAAAATTGTCTAGTCAGACACACAAGTTTGGAAAACTCATGATTCTAACAGACACATTTCACAAAATTAATTCCAGGATATGACTAATGTGTTCAAACATTTGTCTCAAAGATTTATTCTCTCAACATGACTTTGCCCAAATTATATGCCTCCAAAATAACACACTTGTGAACATCAACAAATGTACACATTTCCATAGGACTCGTAATACAATAAGTCACCTCGCCTCTAAATAGTCACGAAACCAAGAGAAAGAACCACATAAATCTTCTCTTGTCTCGAAAAAAACTCCCATAACCACAAAAAAAAAAAAAAAAAAAAAGGTCACCCGCCAAAGATTAATTCCAACTCCTATATTTCACCATATTAATAATAACATCACTCCGGTTAACAAAAATATTTCCTCCATTTGGTTAATAACCACTCCCTTTATATTTCTCTATTATTTCTCCAATAGCCACATTTAAAACAAAAAACAACACCACTCCAGGAATAGGGAATAATCTCCTCTATTTCGGCAAATACAAAATATTTACCTCTATTTCCCCAATAACTCCATGTGGAACAAAAACAAGGCTCCAAAAATATATCTCCAAAAAAGAATATCAAAAAATGAAATCCTAACTCCAAAATGTGCTCTCAAGGCTCTAACTCACACACTTACAAATATTGCCCCATAATCTCCTCAAAAATGTCTCCATTTGCAACAAAGATGGCTGCAAAATAATTGAACTAAACATAGCTCATATCACATTGGCAAATATCAAAATGGCCAAAAATATATCTCCAATATATTATATCTCAAATTATAACTCCAAAATAATATATACCTCCAATTATAAGTCCAAATAATATATCTCAATTATAACTGCAAATAGTATATCTCCAATTAATATCTCAATTATAACTCCAATTCTCCAGAGAATAACTCAATGTTATAGTTAGCATTTAGCATAATTGCTAAAAAAAAGGCAAAAACTCGGCATATAAAACTGTCTAGAAAATTCTAGAAAAAATCACCCATGTGTCACAACTCATTATAACAGAACTCCAAATACAAATTGTCTTAACCAAGACTTCTCCATATGCACTACGACATAAGTCACTAGAAAACTTAACCAAGTTTCCTATCTCTCACAAAGTTGTCACAAATACGACAAAGGTATTGTGCAAGAAAACTCACAATTTCTGGAACACAAATATCCAGAGAAAAAATGTAGTGCCATTACGTATGCATTCAAAAACGTGCAAAAAATTCTCCCATACATTTCTCTATAGCATCAAATAGCTGAAACCCAAACACGCTCTCGAACAATGACTCTAAGTCACGAACTGAATATTAAAAAAATATTCACACCAACTGGAGAGAAAAAATAAATTCAAATTCACCCATGGTAAAAAAAACTTGTGTCAGCGATGGCTAATTTCCAAAAAAGGAGAAAAGAAAAATCAACGGCCTTGTTCACTATCTCCCGTAATCTCAGAATGTCAAGCAATTATCTGCTGAACTCATAAAAAAGGAAAAAAAAACTAAAATAATGTGTTGTTAGTTCCTCCCAAATTCAAAAAAGAATTTACCTCCCTTGATAGCATTAAAACGCCCACGTATTAGTATATATATATATATATATATATATTATATATATATATAAATATATAATATATATATATATATATAATATATATATATATATATATATATATATATATATATATATAACATATATATATATATATATATATATATTATATATAAAACTCCAGTATCAGAAATATCACTATCACAAAATCGCCAAAAAACTGCTATCATCAAAATCACTAGTATCAGTACAAAAAATTATTACCAATGTTAATGCTTGTCCATTCTCCAAAAATTCAGCAAAAAATTCAAACAAAAGTTCAGCAAGATTCAACACATTCACCAAGATTCAGTCAGATTCATCAAGATTCAGCAAGACTCATCCCCGTGAATCACTGAATATTCTCCAAAGTTTACAAAACTCAACAAATAATTAACACAAGACTTCTCCCATTAACTCATTGTAATAATTCTCCTTGAATAATTATCTGTAATAATTATAAAATAATCTCCCATGAAATATCTCAAATCTCTCGTAAAACAAGTCTCCCGTAATGATAATTATACTTAAGCAACCCTCCCGTGACACATCTCAAGTATAATGATTATCAATAATAATAATAATAACTCTCCATAGCAATAATTCTCTTGCAAAGATCTCAAGTAATGGTGAATTCAAAATAGCTTTACAATAGTATTGCTGAACCTCATGACACACAATGTCTCCAGATGCAACCACCCATGACATAACACCATTGCCACACAACACAGGTACAACACCAATCATCGGCATTTCAAAGTAATCCCTCCAACACAATAAAAAAAATAATCTGTGTATCCCCAATATAATTTGTGTCTTCCAAGGCACAAAGAAAACATACACCCATACAATGCATTTCAATTCTCTTTTTATTTCCTTTTCTCTTCCTCCAAGAGAGAAAAAAAAATCTCTTTTCTAAAAAAAGACTCTACAGGCGTTTCACTTCATCAACTAATCAATCAGCTGATGTCTTAGCATCCAATGTCAAGGGCAAACTCATTCCCCAACACCCGACAAAGAAAAAAAGAAAGGGGAGTTCACCCCCAATGAGAAAAAAAAAGTCTCCCCCCCGTGAAACAACCCCTCAGTCAAGCGGCAGAACACTCCCCCGAGGCAGACCGATAGTACTCCCATCTCCCCTTAAACAGGTGTCTGAGGACCCCCTTGAGGTACACTAGTACCCTCCCCTGCAATACCCTCCCTCCAAGGATAGCAGTACCCACAATGAAACGCGCCTCTCTGCGCGGTAAGCAGAAAGTGATGAGCCCGTAAAATTGTGGCCGCTCTTGTCTCCAAGCCAGATATGCTTCTCTAAGCACAGTTCACATGCAAAAAAACACATCTCTATACACTCTAATGTGTTTAAAACTAAGACGAATATGTCTATCTAAACAGGCGTGAATAAAGAAAACACGTCACTTCTGCTACTATGGGGAAAGACAAGAAACATTTTTGACCTCTTGAACCAATCCATTCCACTGAAATATTTAAAACAACCCTGCCTTTCAAAACAATAGTTTTTAACACTCACCACTCCATAATGGGAACAAAAAGAACTCAAAATTCTCGTAAAACGCGGCAGTGATACACGCACTACAACAACAACACCCGCACGGCCATCTCGGGATGCACTCGTCATTACACAAGCAAAAGTCACATGGGTGCGCCCACTGCTTCTAGGCTGACTGCTGGAAAAATGCTGAGCCAATAAAATCCTTCCCTCCCTTTAGCACAGTTAACAGATAGATATTTT
>NC_061110.1:16720391-16730391 GCF_015104395.2 Macrobrachium nipponense | reverse complement strand
TTGCCGTGTATTTTACCCATTCAGTCAATTTTATTAAGACAGTAGGCATTTATTTATAATTCTCAATTTTTTCTTTACAGTTTTCGTCACTGAATTCAGCCTGGCCATCCGGTTATCTACCTCAAGATATTTCTCATTAAAGAATATCCAACCCAACCCTGGCATCATTATGCATCATCGTGTTACGATTTCCGAATAACAGACGGTCCATTACTGTGACATAATTATATGTCACGAGAAGAAGGGAAGGCCAGAAGGCCTTATTTATGAAAGACAATCCCCGTCCTGTGACGGGAGAAGCTTTGCATGTCCCTTGAAACACAATCCTTCGTTTCTCCTGATGTTACTCCTAGCTTCGTGTTTTCTCTTTTGCCTGCTTAATCTCTCTCTCTCTCTCTCTCTCTCTCTCTCTCTCTCGTTTATGGCGAAGCACAAGTTAATTTATAAATTACGACCTTCAGCATGACAGGATGAGGTCCTAGTACCGTTTTAATCGAAGTCAGTAGATCATCAACTAAAGTTAAATGGGCTTAATCAGGAAAGCACCCATAGGCTCAAATATCCACAACTAGGTGTGATCAGACATCTAGCTTACTCGGAGAGCGTGCTAAAATCTATGGTCAAATAGCACGTTGTTTCACCATCAAAAATTAAAATCAAAACGCTTTATTTTATTTGAAATATTTGTTCTGTGCAGTTTAATATACACATTATTCATTCTTTACATTTTCATTCTAATAAATATATCATAAATATCCTATCCTAAAATTCCTGCATCCTTAACTCAAAGCGAAACACCTTTTTCAGACCTTTTTAGGCTTTTTCCATAGACCTTTCCCACTCCTCCATCAAGAACAACAAGAGCAGCAGCAGCAACAACAACAATAATAAGTAGTTTATAGGCTTACTCCTCGTGTAAAAGGAAAATAAAATTATTTTTTTTTCTTTATAGAAGATGAACCCCTATTCATATGGAACAAGCCCACAGTGGCCACTGATTTGAAAATTAACAACCATCAAAAGGATATGGAGTGTTTTTTTGGAAGAAGTAACGAAAGGCAACAGGAAATCCAGTAAAAAGAGAGATCACTTATTAGAAAAAAATAATAAAGACGTAAATATAAGTAAACTATGCAATATACTTAAAGGAGAACTGCTATATGGTTGTAAATTCATTTTCACTATCCACAGAAGCTGTACTGGAGAGACATTTCTCGAATCTTTCAATATTTCGTTCCAGACGCGGAACTGAAATTGAGGGGGACCGGAGATAATGAACCTCTATTTATAAGTTGATTGGTTTCCTGGAGTTAATGCTAATTGGGACCGGAGACGGATATAAGCAACTCCTTAACAGCGTCTTCCCCGTTTGGTAACAGCACACCGAGGTATACTGATTATAAGTCTAGGTCACAGGTTCCCGTCCCCTTACTGACCCCCACCCACCCCACCTCCACCCCTAAATGGTGGCTGGCAGTTGAATTTTGGATGAAAAATAATAATAATAATAATAATAATAATAATAATAATAATAATAATAATAATAATAATAACTAATAATAATAACAAAAGTACTACAGAAGATGGATGCCGGTACCAACTCAGAAAAGAGCAACAGAATACAACCATCTGATGTTCATGGACAACATCAAGCTGTATGGTAAGAGCATCAAGGAAATAGATACCCAATCCAGACTGTAAGATTGTATCTGGGGACATCAGGATGGAGTTTGGAATAGAAAAATGCGCCTTAGTCAAAATACAAAAAGGCAAAGTAACGAGAACTGAAGGGATAAAGCTACCAGATGGGAGCAAACATCAAACACATAGATGAGACAGGATACAAATACCTGGAATAGTGGAAGGAGGGGATATAAAACACCAAGAGATGAAGGACACGATCAGGAAAGAATATATGCAGAGACTCAAGGCGATACTCAAGTCAAAACTCAACGCCGGAAATATGATAAAAGCCATAAACCACATGGCAGTGCCAGTAATCAGATACAGCGCAGGAATAGTGGAATGACGAAGGCATAACTCTGCAGCATAGATCAGAAAAACCAGGAAACATATGACAATACACAAAGCACTACACCCAAGAGCAAATACGGACAGACTATACATAACACGAAAGGAAGGAGGGAGAGGACTACTAAGTATAGAGGACTGCGTCAACATCGAAAACAGAGCACTGGGGCAATATCTGAAAACCAGTGAAGATGAGTGGCTAAAGAGTGCATGGGAAGAAGGACTAATAAAAGTAAACGAAGACCCAGAAATATACAGAGACAGGAGAATTGACAGACAGAACAGAGGACTGGCACAACAAACCAATGCACGGACAATACATGAGACAGACTAAAGAACTAGCCAGCAATGAAACATGGCAATGGCTACAGAGGGAGAGCTAAAGAAGAAAACTGAAGGAATGATAACAGCGGCACAAGATCAGGCCCTAAGAACCAGATATGTTCAAAGAACGATAGATGGAAATAACATCTCTCCCATATGTAGGAAGTGCATCTGAAAAATGAAACCATAAACCACATAGCAAGCGAATGTCCGGCAACTTGCACAGAACCAGTACAAAAAGAGGCATGATTCAGTGGCAAAAGCCCTCCCACTGGAGCCTGTGCAAGAAACATCAGCTACCTTGCAGTAATAAGTGGTACGAGCACGAAAGATCCTCTGGGGACTATGGTATCAGGACGGATAGGGTGATACGTGCAAACAGACCAGACGTGACGTTGATTGACAAAGTCAAGAAGAAAGTACAACTCATTGATGTCGCAATACCATGGGACACCAGAGTTTGAAGAGAGAGAGGGAAAAATGGATAAGTATCAAGATCTGAATAGAAATAAGAAGGATATGGGATATGCCAGTGGAAATCGTACCCATAATCATAGGAGCACTAGGCACGATCCAAGATCCCTAAAAAGGAATCTAGAAAAACTAGAGGCTGAAGTAGCTCCGGGCCTCATGCAGAAGAGTGTGATCCTAGAAACGGCACACATAGTAAGAAAAGTGATGGACTCCTAAGGAGGCAGGATGCAACCCCGGAACCCCACACTATAAATACCACCAGTCGAATTGGAGGACTGTGATAGAGAGGAGGGAAAAAAAAAAATAATAATAATAATAATAATACTTCGGATAAGATTTATTGAAAATGATAATAATAATAATAATAATAATAATAATAATAATAATAATAATACTGTTAAAAAGGATGGCAGAATTAAGCGAGTTGATATATTGTTTTTTCTATTTTCCTTACAATTCGATTCTCAGGCTCAGCGATGTTTCTGAGTAACTGGCCAATATTCATATTGGGAATTTTCAAAAATTGTAAATGCTGAAGGAATCTTTTATTAGAACAGGATATCAGGTCCAGGTCAAGCAGGGGTCGTCGTCAGTGCCGGTATTATTCCGTAAGCGTAGTTCAGTTCGGGCCAGGGTCGTCTTTGGATTAAGGGCTGGTGTTGGTGCTGGTATAGCTGGTATTACGTGACGTTTCGACCTTCTCGTAGGTCATCTTCGGACGAGTCGATTGAAGAGACTGTAGCACAGAAAGTTTGCGGAACGGTATTTATAGCGGCACGGACCTAGAGTTGCATTCTCATTGGTCGGGCCGGTCTTGGGCGAAGCCGTGGATCTCGCCTCGAAGGTCTCGGGGATTCTATTGTGCGAGCAGCCACAGTGGTGTGCCTGGGGATGAACGTGAGGAATTCCGTCTGTAGCAGGAATCGTATCATCCTGTGGGGGCTCCTGATTATCTGGCATCGTCGGGGGTCGCTCGCTGCTCTCCGGGCGGCGGTGGGAAGGAGAAACGTTTCTTGAGTTATATTTAAGTTTGGTTTCTCCTTACCTATATGAAGGGCTTCTAGGAGGCGCAGACGTCGGGGATCTGTTGTCTGATCTTATTATGATATTAGGGATAATATCATTTCTTTTTATCCGTTTGTTATGAGCAGTCCTGGCGTGGTTGAATATGGCTCCTTCTCGGGCGTGGCAGGAGATTCGCTGGAGAAACGCATGGAGGTCATACCGACGTATTTGCCAGAGGCATCCTCGGACGGGGCATAGTGTAACGGTAGACCACACTCGTTTTCTTCAAGGATCCTGCAGGGGCGCCGAAGGGTTGTTTCTCATCACCAGGCTGCTCGTCTTCTTCGTTTTATAATATATATTCATTTTAATATTTCTGTCTGGGTCGGCGGGGCTGACGTTTTCATCGATGATCTTTTTGAGGGCTTGTTCGTCCTCCTTGTACCTCCGGTGGAAGTGCCCCTTGTAGAAAAGCTTGATGGGCTCTGCAACGTCGGGGCGGGGTTCCTGGTGGTACCAGGCATCCATACTTTTCCTTATTGACTCATCACCAGCACGATTGGTGTGTCCGTTTGTCGACGAGGACCTGGGCGGCGCGCTCCAACTCACTGTGTGCGTCAATTCCATTGGAGAGGAGTGTGAGCGGGCCCCTCCTGACGAAGGCGCTGATGGTGGAGCGCTTATACCTCTCAGGGCACTCATTCTCACCGTTCATGCACATTCCCAGGTTCGTCGGCTTCGTGTACACCCTCGTGCTGAATTCGGAATCTCGCTGTTCGACAAGGACGTCAGGAAGGTAGTGGCGGCGATCTTGGCAATGTTCAATCGTGAACGTGAGGCAGCTGTGGTCGTGGAATGCACGGAGATTTGCCAAAGAATCCTGCTAACAGGGACATTTTACTAACCTTTGTTTTTGAAGCAGATGCCTACATAGATGGCAACAGGACTGATTATACTAATTTTTAATTCCTCTAATTCCCTACACTTGAGTAGGTAGCATAACAGCTTGAGGTGATGATCTTGCGCTGAAACGACTAGGTAAATGCAATTTTTGTTATTGCTTTTGCGAATGCAAGAAAATAAGAGGCCAATGATTATTTTTAAACGGTTTTATCCTGTTTTAATCCTTTTTGTGCATCGTTCTATAAATATTTTGCACACATGGTAAAATTACGGTTTAAAAATTAATTGTTCTTTTATGTTTCTGCATTCGCAATAACTAATAACAATTGCATTTATTTAAACGTTTCAGCGTAATGTCCTTGCATCAAAACACCATTATAGAAAGAACGAACTGTTTAAAAACATATTAGATACTCTTGTGTTAAGAAATGTCACATTAAATGCCTGGTGCCTTATGCCAGCAACGATTTAACGTTGATGAGGTCCACTGCGTTAAGCACAAGTATACTAATTTAATTTCCATTAACCACGAACAGGAAATTTACTTCAATGAAATACCATATCGTCATACTGTAAGTGAACTTTTCAAATTTTAACGAAAAGCTGCGAAAATAATTAAATCTGATTTTGTTACATTTTTTAATAAATCTATTCAAGTGACTACATGTCCCAAAGTTGCAATCAGATTTTTCAATATCCCTTTGAAGGGAATCTGAGAGGCAAGATTGTTAATAGCGTAAATGGAGTAAAATAGGAAATACGTTAAATATCCATTTATCTATCGAGATACCTGTCGAGATATCTAGAGCGAGGGAAGGTGAAAGTTAGTTTGATCATAGTGGAAGGGAAAAATCAGTCTTGCAGCTATCGTATTCTCTAGCATAAAAATAAATAAAATACCATAATGAACCTGGCTGCGCACATGTGATCATCACTCATAATAATATCACTTTTGCATGATATAGCAGCTATCACTATTATTTTTATATTTTACCTGTCAAAAACATTTCCAAGATGAAGCGAGCTAACATGTCAGAAACTTAACGGCAAGAATAATAGTGACCTTGTTATTGAGGACACACCAACCCTACGTATGTCCTATTCAGAATGTTTTCTCTTCGTAGTCACGTATTTTAACAGACGTCTTTGATGCTCTCAGACGCGTAAACAGAAAATAATAAATAATGTATGAAAAGGAAAGACTGTTAATGCGACCTTAGGCGGAGAAAACTCCTCTCATGTATATGTTATGGTAATTTCCAACTTCTATTCATACATAATACATACTATGCCTAGACTCGGCTCTAGTTACCATGACAAGTGCTTCTATTACTGGCCACTGTTTTCTATATATATGTAAATGTTGTAGGACAAGTTTGCAAAGCCACGGAACTGCTAGACAATCTCCCTAGATATAAAAAAGTACTTTTTTATGAAGTACATAATGTCTCTGCATTGAAAGAACATTGGCCTTGGTGTGACAGATCCTGAGGTCATTGGATTAACGGAGGAATTTAATTTGTATCAGAGTTGTTAAACAGCACAATAGCTGATCCAATGTCTCTATAAATGTACAGTATGTGCACATACAAATAGACTTAATCAAAAAGTACATACATTTAAATGAAGAGAATTCTTTAGGGCCCAGTTGAGAATGATTGTCTTAAAAAGCGAAGAAAATGTGTGTGCGTGTGTTTGTGAATGTGCGTGTACGTGAATTTAACAACATCTAAATCAATAATTGACCGGCCAATCCATTTTATTACCATATTTCGTTCGCTGACTTATCACAAGAAAGAGTAATAAAGCTCGCGAACGGATCAGGCGGACTGAAGCGTATTTATCTTCACTTGGAAAATTGTTCCCGTCCGTTTATGGATTGTATTCGAGGACCTGTCAATGTCAAAATGAATTGTTTGATTAAAACAGTGTTTTTTTCTTGCTGGGTGATATCGTCAGAGAACTTTTTTATCTTTTCTATTTGTATTTTTTATATCGGGGAGCGATGGTCATTGATTACAACTCTATCAGTGTTATAAGGTCTTTGAATTTCTTAGGTATTTTGGTCGCCAAAGTTAAATCGAAAATATTTTGTTCTAAAACGACTCCTCTAGAATTTGATCTTATGCAATAATCCTCTGCTATCAGAGATATTTTGGTTCAAAATGTTTTTGGTCGAAGAAAATTCGTTTATTAAAAAATACTTCTCAAACTTTTGCGCTAAACCACAATAATACTCCGAATTTGTTTCAAAGTTTTAAAGTTAGACTGAATATATTTTTTTTATGAAAATTAGCGGCACAAAACCTTGCTCTCAATCGTGAGTCTTTCAATTTAAAGGCAATTTAGTTCCAAAGTTATACCGAATATAATTTTTTTTTTTAATATATTAAAACTACTTCTAAAAAATACACTCACTGCAATAGCCCTCTGAATTTAAAGACAATTCGGTTCCAAAGTTAGACAGATTATTATTTTTTTATCAAAAAACTTTAAAAACCTTGCTGTTAAAAAACTTTTATATATATATATATATATATATATATATATATATATATATATATATATATATATATATAAGTATATATAAATATATATATATAGTATATATATATATATATATATATCTATATATATAGTATATATAGTATATATATATATATTATATACATATATATACATATATATATATATTTATATATATTTTTAGATATATATATATATTATATATATATATATTAATATATAATATATATATATATAGTATATATATATATATATATATATATATATATATATATATATGTAAACTTAAAACGTGGTCTGAGTGCACTTATGTACTTATGTACGCCTGTTCTTTTATTCCTTCACCCTGGAAAAAATCTTACTTGAGGGGCGATAGAAACTAATGTTCAAAATGCCTCTATAAGCGACTTCTTCCTCTATTTACCGACTTATGGTTTTCCTAGTTGGGCCTTAATGGCGATAGGACAAATCTGTGTCTGAGTTTTGGGGGAAATCTTGTGAAATAAGATGTGAGAACGTCTGGGAAATGTTCTTTCTCTTTTGTTGAAGTCCGAAATAGACTAACTCTCTCTCTCTCTCTCTCTCAATCTCTCTCTCTCTCTCTCTCTCTCTCTCTCTCTCGCCCATTTGTAAGTGTTTACATAATAAAAATATGGAATGTTAGTCCATATATAAAAGACTAAAACTAAAGAGGTCAACCAGATTGCTTGCAGGAATGTGATCAGACTAGAGACGCTAAAGATAATATGCCGTCACCTGTAGTCATTCAATTGTTTATAAACATTAGTCCAAGCTCCCTGCTTGAGATAACTACCCCGACCTATAATTCAACGGCCTACGTGATCTGTAGCGTGTCTCATTTTGATTGTGTGTTCGTATGAAACTATGTCATTTGTATGTATGTTCATATGTTCGAACTACTGTCTGTTCCTTCATAACTTGTAACAGAGATGGTAGACAAGCAGAACAGAGTTAGCTATCGTCATTTGAAGACCTGTACCTCTTTACCTAAGCTTATCATAGAGGAATAGGATTAGCCATCATCATTGGCAGAAGCGATCAAGCTATCGTCATAGAAGACTTGTACAATCATACCTGATCTTCACCATGTAAAACTCAGAAGAATATATCTTATTATTTCGTGTTTCTACAAGAACCTCCTCACCGAACCAACATGAGTTTAACACATCGTCGTAATAACCAACAAGATAATACCGACTTCGTAAGTGATCTACAAACCCCCAGACACTCCATAGAAGATGGAAGTGCAATACCAACCGACTTAGCGTAATATTATCGCAAGTCTACATTACCTCATAGGGCGCCTTATCATACAAGGCACAGCCCTAATATTGGTGGCAGTGGACAGAAGAACTCTACAACTTCTCCAAAGAAAAATCAATAATGAAGTATCATATAAGAACTCTTTAACGACGACGAAAGCAAGAGATTCTTCAAGCAACTTAGTATCATCGTTTAAGTGAATAACTTCAAGAAACAAAACCGACTTAGCGTATAGATTATCGCAAGTCTAACATTACCTCATAGGGCGCCTTATCATCAAGGCACAAGCCCTAATACATGCAACCCCCACAGTTATATATTCAAACGTCAAAGTTATATATATATATATATATATATATATATATATATATATATATATATATATATATATATATGTATATATATATATATTATCTATCAGAAAACTTGAGCAAGATACACAAAAACGTGTATTTTCATTGTGATTGCAGGAGAATTTCCACAACTTTTATCAGTAGTACTGTCTATGAGTGGATAGGGTTAGCATGGTGAAATGCAGAAAACAGGTTTAAATCCCCCAAGAATCATCTTTTCTTTACATCATTAGTTCAGGATGAGATTGCCTGATTACAATTTTTCATCAAGGATGTAATACGAACAAAATTTAAAGACGGTGCAAAATAATCCTATATATTATTTATGAAAAAAGCCTATTATACATATTCAAAATATTCTCTATTCAGCTTTTTAAGTTAAAATCATTTTGAATATTGTGCCGTTTTTAAAAAATGCGATAATATTCAGGTTAAATATTTCCCTTACCTCATCTGAATTTGCTAATGTACACTAACGTAGATGTACTGATTATGAGTAGATATTAGAAAATATTCTTTATTCGATTTAATAAAACTAATTTTGAAGTAGTGTTCAATGTTTATGAAAAAATGTAATGACATTTAGGTAAATATTTCCCTTTCCCTCTTATCTTAATTTGCTAATGTACACTAAAGTAGATGTACTGATTATGAGTAGATATTAAAAAACATTCTCTATTCAATTAAATTAAACTTATTTTGAGTAGTGTTCAACGTTTATGAAAAACTGTAATGATATTTAGATTCAATATTTCCCCTTCCTTATATCTGACTTTGCTAATGTACACCAACGTAGTGTGAAAGTTTTTATGAAAAAAAATTTTTAAATATAATATTGAATCTCATGGTCCCCTTTCCCTCCATATCTGACTTCCCTATTGCACACCAGTGGTGATTGAGGTCCCCTTCAGTACATTATCTCCCCTCTCTCACCTGATTAGATAATGTAGGGGGCCCATACAGATACGTCTTGCTAATCATTCAACTGTTAAGGTATGTGGCTTCACACCTCGTTTTATTACAACGTCTCTCTCTCTCTCTCTCTCTCTCTCTCTCTCTCTCTCTCTCTCTCTCTCTCTCAAATGGACGATTTGTTTATG
>NC_061110.1:16707053-16709553 GCF_015104395.2 Macrobrachium nipponense | reverse complement strand
ATAATAATAATCAATGATAATATAATAATAATAATAATAATAATAATAATAATAATAATAATAATAATAATAATAATAATAATAATAATAATAATAATAATAACAAACACCGACAAAGTAACAGAGAGGACTGAATGGGTAAAAAAAATTAGACAATGGATAGAGCCAGATCCAGAGAGAACAAAGATCCCCTTCATGAACAGCCTTCAACACCATGAAATTAAGGGAGAAATCAAGTGAGGGCAATGAAATAATGGGCATAATACACACCACCAGTATCACAGAAACAATAACTTGGCATTTGCAGGAGCAAGATTTAGTAAGCAGAACTGATGGGGATTCGAACACCAACACCACCAGCACAACCAACCCAACAGAAACCAAAAAACCAAAAAAATCAACTTCCTTGGAAAAGGCGCCTCCCCTGGAAAAGCAAATCATGGTGTGAATGAGATCTGACTCGAGTAAACTGAAAGAGATGCCAGAAAAAGGCTAAGAAGCAAGAAAACAAGGGAGTAACTCAACGAGAAATACAAAGTACAAGAGAGGGGACTCAAACAACAAATAGAATTATGTAAAACAGAGGCTTAAGCCAAAGCACATAAGATCCAATGGTACATGAACAGGAATAAGGGATACCAACACAACAAACTATTCGGAACCAACCAGAAAAGACTATACAGCCAATCTAAGAGGGGAAGACAACCACCAAGAAAATCCCTGAAGACGAACCAAGTAAGAGACTTTGGGAAAAACATATGGGGCAATCCGGTATCACACAACAAACATGCAACATGGCTCCAGGAAGTCAAGAAAGAAGAAACAGGGAGAGTAAAACAAAGATTCACTGACATCATGACAGACACAGTCAGACACCACTAAAGAAAAGGCCAAACTGGAAAGCCCCTAGGTCCCGATGAAGTCCATGGATACTGGCTCAAAAACTTCAAGGCCCTACACCCATGAATAGCAGACAACTCCAGCATTGTATCTCAAAATCACCATGCACCCAAATTTGGATGACCACAGGAAGAACATCCTTATACAAAAAGACAAGAAATGAGTAGGGAAATATAGCCAGTAACTACAGGCCTCACACTGCCTACCAATAATGTGGAAGTTACTACAGGTATCATCAGTGAAAGCTATACAACTACCAAGAGAGACAAACAACATCCCCCACCAACAGAAAGGCTGCAGGAAGGAAATGTAGGTGCACAAAGAACCCAGCTCCTGATAGACAAAATGGTAATGAAGAAAACCGTGGAGAAGGAAAACCAACCTAAGCATGGCATGGATAGACTATAAGAAAACCTTCGACATGATACCACGCACATGACTAATAGAATACCTGAAAATATATGGGGGCAGAGGAAAAAACACCATCAGCTTCCTCAAAAATACAATGCACAACTGGAATACAACTTACAAGCTCTGGAATAACTAGCAGAGGTTAATATCAGGAGAGGGATCTTCCAGGACGAACTCAACTGTCCCCACTACGCTTCCATAGTAGCCATGATTCTCATGACAAAAGTACTACAGAAGATGGATGCCTCGTACCAACACAAGAAAAAAAAAAAAAAAAAAAAAAAAAAAAAAAAGAGCAACAAAATCAAACAATCTGATGTTCATGGACGACATCAAGCTGTATGGTAAGAGCATCAAGGAAATAGATACCCTAATCAGACTGTAAGGATTGTATCTGGGGTACATTAGGATGGAGTTTGGAATAGAAAACTGCGCCTTAGTCAACATACAAAAGGCAAAGTAACGAGAACTGAAGGGATAACGCTACCAGATGGGAGCAACACAACACATAGATGAGACTGGATACAAATACCTGGGAACAATGGAAGGAGGGATATAAAACACCAAGAGATGAGGGACACGATCAGGAAAGAATATATGCAGAGACTCAAGGCGATACTCAAGTCAAAACTCAACGCCGGAAATATGATAAAAGCCATAATCACATGGGCAGTGCCAGTAATCAGATACAGCGCAGGAATAGTGGAATGGACGAAGGCAGAACTCTGCAGCATAGATAAGAAAACCAGGAAACATATGACAATACACAAAGCACTACAACCCAAGAGCAAATACAGACAGACTGTACATGACACGAAAGGAAGGAGAGAGGACTACTAAGTATAGAGGACTGCGTCAACATCGAGAACAGAAGCACTGGGGCAATATCTGAAAACCAGTGAAGACGATGCTCAAGAGTGCATGGGAAGAAGGACTAATAAAAGTAGACGAAGACCCAGAAATATACAGAGACAGAAGAATGACAGACAGAACAGAGGACTGGCACAACAAACCAATGCACGGACAATACATGAGACAGACTAAAGAGCTAGCCAGTGTTGACACATGGCAATGGCTACAGAAGGGAGAGCTAAAGAAGGAAACTGAATGAATGATAACAGCGGCACTGGATCAGGCCCTAAGAACCAGATATGTTCAAAATACGATAGACGGAAATAACATCTCTCCC
>NC_061110.1:16697053-16702053 GCF_015104395.2 Macrobrachium nipponense | reverse complement strand
AAGTTTTTCGGGGGCGGGGGAGTGGTGGGTTCAGGGGATTGGGGAGGTTCTTGTTGTTAAGCCGTCCTTACAGTTTTTTAGAATTCTAAAATGTAATTCAAACTGACAAGCTTCTTGCTTTTGCTGTACCGATGTCCTCAACCTGGCTTTTTAGTACAACTGAAATGGGTGGGGGACTAGGGGTAAGGTGGGCCAGTTGCGACCCCGATGAGTGGACGAACTACTAGATATGCTCGTGGTAGTGTTAGGCTAACGAAACAAGCTCCACTTGAAATATTTTCTTGTTATCTTAATGCCTGCGTGTTTTTTCCTAATATTATTATAGTACTGTAGATTTTTCTGAATACAACAAAATTTACAAGAAGAAGATTGGGTTAAACTCACTCTCTCTTGTAAATACATATAGAATGAGAGAGAGAGAGAGAGAGAGAGAGAGAGAGGAGAGAGGAGGAGAGAAGAGAGAGAGAGAGACGTTACTGAGGAATCAAAATGAAACTACTTGGGACAGAGAAAATTCCACAACGTGTAATGGAAAGTGAAGAGGGACTCCCAAACTTGGTGAAACTTTTAATCATTCCAATGATAAACAATTGTTGATATTCAGAGGTTTCATGTATTCGTGGTTGGGTTTGTCTTCTCTCTTAAATATACTAGAGGTTATTCCCTACACGCCGTTCATTACAATAATTATTACATGATATGGATAAACATATCTACTTGGCTTATATTTACTAATATATTAATTGTGATACATGTTTTAATGTCATACGGACAGAAATTCCTTTCGCTCTTATCATCATTCGTGTGAGGATAAGAGACAGACGTCTCTATTGTTAAACAGCCCCTTCAGTCATTATCTGTCCATTGTGGAAAGAGCTATTTGGAGAAATGTAGTTTGATGATATTGTCCCTAGGGTTTTCTCTTTTAGATAATGTTTAAAGTAAAAATTAGGATAAAAAATCAGGATAGCGAAATTCCCTTTAGATTTCGAACTCCTTTAAGATATCAAATTCACATTTCTAATAATAATCATGACCTGGAGCTAAACGATATGCATAGGTCTGTTACGATATGTTTACATCATACGACATGGAAGTTCAGCGGAAGCCATGGGGTAAATCAAATATACACACTCAATTTTTACATTTATTTTTAATATTAGTGAGAAGTCCAGCCACCTTCCTTCTAGATCACCTCTTGCAATCTGTTAGGCATAGAAGATTCATGGTTTCTGACGATCTTAGGTCGATTGTGGAAGAGCTTCCATTGTTTTCCCAGTGGTCCATAAGCTGATCTGGTCTCCTCTCCCTCTCAGTCTCCCGACATTTTACCAAATTAGCCTAAATATTCTCCTTGAGGTTCATGTCTGTATCCTTACTTGGCCAGTCAAGCTATTGCAGATCCTCTCGACCTTGAAACCATTCCTGGACTATTCTGGCCGTATGGATGGGGCAGCGGTCGTGAACGAAAATGACAGGAGCAGGAGGTGAGGAATAATTCCGCTGTTGAAGTGAAAGAAGTTAGATATCCTGAAGAATTTCAATGTATTTTTCACCAGTGAACCTCCACTCAATCCTGGTGATATCATCTATACAATGTAAGAAGATCCAGCCCCACACGTTTACTGTGACATGCCAATTCCTGGTCACCTCGTAAATGTTTCTTCTGTAGTATCTGAAGGGAAAAAATCTAATTTTTAACAATTTACGCTTTGCTTTTCGTAATAGGGAAAATAATGCTATATCGTTTGGGGAAGTAAAATGCCAAGTAACAACCCTTGCAATAAGTTAAGCATGTTTATTCATCTGCAAGGATTAATACTTATAATAGCATTAAGTTTGATCTGCCACGGTCCGTTATGATATGATATTCTTTAATTCAGTAAACAGGCTGTACTCTATATTATAAGATTGCCTACGTGATTATTCATAACATTAATAATGCATTTGCTTAATGCCTGAAAGCTGGCCATAGTAGAACTAATGGGGGGTTTTCAATGAAGAATTTTTATTTTCACACTTCTCGTGGCAATATAATTCAATTAGCGGAAAATACATGGTTATTGACAAAATTATTATCTTTCGATTATAATATTACCCTTGCTTATATTTATTATAGCCTGACTGTTATTAATGATTATTGAAACTCAACTTATATTGTTCGGTCTTCAGTTATGTAGTCTGCCGCGACTTCTGCTAGTAAAAGACCTTTCGTCACTGCATACTACTCAAGACCAAAATTCCATATTCTCCCCCACATACTGTTGAACAAAGGCAAGCCTATCAGCACGATGCCGTTCGGCGAGAAATTCCTTCTTGGTAGGAATTCTATGAGGTATTCCTGCCTCATGCAGACGTCTTCGCACCGTCATAGCCGAAACATTTAATGCCAGACGTTCAGGAATAGCAATAGTATTGGTAAAAGGATCTTCTGCTGCTTGTCGAATGTCATCGTTATCCTAACGGGTGGTCATTCGTGGTGGAGTTCTTCGAACTGAAATACGTAATTAACATGCAGATACCTAGATAATCAAGATTAATTATAGCCTGTTTACTTATGGGAACGCTATTTGGTATTCTGGAAAGTAAAGAGAAAGAATCACTATTAGAGTTCAACAGGACCAAGGCAACTGTAACTTAGGTTTTATAATTTCACGGGTTTATAAGATTTATAGTATAAAAAATTAATAAATAAATGAAATAAATAAATGCCATCCAAAGTCGGTCAATTTCCCAGTCTAAGCGTAGCTCCTTTTCCATTTATTTACTGCTGTAGGGGAGACGTCAAGACGCTGTGCAACAGCACGTATTGGAAGCCCACTTTCTCGTAGAGCGACGATCGCGCCCGGAGAACTACATGTTGCTGTTCATTTGGAGACTATAACGAATACTGCTAGCAGAGGACAGATAACCTATCAAAATTTATACAACACCTCAGCCTAGCCATGATTGGGTGACAAACTTGTTAGCGTGTAATAGGGGTGCTGTAGCAGTGATATCGTTATCACTGAACAAAGTGATATATTAAATCACACGATTACTGGGACTGATTGATTGATTGACTGTTACTGGCATTGCAACATCTCAGGTCATTGATAACGTTTAAAATTCTGTATGTCTTCATAATGATAAATTGTTAATTGTCTGTTTGAAACACTTTACTAAAGGTGGTGCTGTTCCTCTCTTAACGTGAATTCCACTAATCAGCTTTCGAGCTGTTTTAGTGCATAAGAGGTTGGAGGAGGCAAACTTGTAATAATTATTAATCCTCATATATGAATAAACATTATCTTAATGCAGGGGTTGTTACTAAGCATTACATTTCCCCAAACGATATATCATTATTTTTCCTGTAACGGAAAGCAACGCGAAAATTGTAAAAAAAAATTCAGATTGTTTTCCTTCAGATACCACCGAGGAAACATTACGAAGGAGGCCAGGAGTGGCTTGTAACCGTAAACGTGTGGGCCTGGATTTCCTTATATGGTATATGTATATCGCCAAGACTGAAGGGCTTCAGCAGTGAAAAATACGTTAAGTTCTTCAGGATTTCTTCCTCCCTTCACTTCACCAGCGGAATTATCCCTTTCCAACTAGTCCTGTCATTTTCATTCATGACGGCTGCCCCATCCATACGGCCACGATAGTCCAGGAATGGTTTTAAGGTCGAGAGGATTTGAATTAGTTGACTGGCCAAATAAGGGTGAAGACATGAAACCCCATTGATCCATGTATATATAAACTTTTTTCTATTTTTTTCCCATTATTTTTATGCCCATCCATTTCGTATGAAGTAGCTACTGTCGCATATCTTATGTAATATAAGCAGGTTAGGGGTAATTACGTTTGCTTTATGTCTATTACAATTAGAATCAAATTACCTGACCTGTTATCGAATTACAATTACAACTTCAATTACAAGATGGGGAACAATATCAAATACAATCATTAGTATAATTTCACAATCTTAATATTTCAAAATTGTAATCACAGCTACAAAATATATAAAATTTATTTATTACTCAATTACATTTCGCACACCTATTCCCTTTAAAAAATGCAGATAGTTGCAAAGACTTTATACTTGAGTTTGATGTCCTTTTACAGTACAAATACAAAACAAACATATCTAAAATATTTTCGACCTGCAGAAATTATCGTTAACATCCTATGATTTGCCTACGTAAATTGTTAGTATGTTTATTGTGTTGAAAATTATTATGCTGATTATAAGAAAATAATACTGATATACAAAACTCAAATATTGGAAAAAAATTTCACAAAACTTTTTGCACAAAAAAACGAAATAAATGGAATCAAAATTTTTTTAGAATTGGTAGTTGGCTTGTTAAGATTCTCCCTTAATAATATAATAAATAAATTGGGTAGCGACTTAACACATCTCTCTATTGCATTTGGTTAAGATGAGTTCTCGAAAAGTAAGAGGGCTGCTCTAGGATAACAATTTCAAATAAAGTACTTTATTATTTGAACTTTTCAGTTACAATTACCATTAAGTATACATAAAAAAAACCCAATTACAGTTAACTTCAAAACGTGTAATTAAAAACATTTCAGATAAATGACAATTACTCCAAGCCTGAATAAAAGGTAATGTTTATTTGTAATCGGTAAAGCTCTCTTACTGTGGGTTTCACAGACAGTGCAGTCACGTTTTTGGTCAGTAACACTGTAATGGAGACTGGTATCAGTAGGAGATTTTGCTATAATTTTTCGGTATAATCAAGGCTTTAACTCTAATGAATGTCCGGTAAAAATGCTCAATTTTTATTTGTAACACATAGAGCAACTATAACCAGTTACCTATTCAAACCAACCTGTAGGCAATTGGCGGCTCTCTCTTTGCTAAAAAAAAAAATTGGAAAAGTTGCGGTGACAAACGGATTTCTGCTGCCATGCCGACAGTTATGTTCCTAGGCGGCCATCTACTTCTTCAACTTCGTACTACAAGCATATGGCTGATGCCCTGGGTCCAAATG
>NC_061110.1:16679553-16682053 GCF_015104395.2 Macrobrachium nipponense | reverse complement strand
GAAAATGGATAGGATTTAATTCTGTAAAATGTGCAGTAGTTTATCATTGATTCGGGAGCTGTATTTGAAGAGGGTAGTTTAAAAATAGTCACGCTAAAAATAAGGAAAAAATAACACTCAAGTTATTGTTCTAAGAGGTCCCCAATAATAAAAAATGCTGCGAGTTTGTGTATAATTTAAAAACTCTGTTATTTTTGTGTAGTCAAACGTGAGGAAAAAAGCGCTTCATGTATGTATGTATGTATGTATGTATGTATGTATGTATGTATGTATGTATGTATGTATTAAGTATGTATGTTTAAGTTAACTAATACGAATCTCAAGCATGATACTCAGGTTTTTTTTTTTTATAAAATGGTGGGAAAAATTCTTCAGATTTCACATTGCGCCTTAATTTGGAGAACTGGCAATCTCTTCATTGTAAATGCAAAGCTTTATTATGCATCGTATTATTATTTTTATGCAAGGCAGCGTCCCTTCCACGCACGGATAATGGCTTCTGAATATGACGAATGGTTCCACCGTCCCCAGTGAGAGCAAAATACCAAACTTTTCTTCATATTCACCAAAGAGGATTCGTTTTTGGGTTGGATTTTCATTTTGCAATTTTATTTTGGAGTAAAGTTGAGGGAAAGATGAATGTGTGGATATTTACGGAAATATTGCCAAAGGTAGGGTTCCTGGTATGGCAAGAAGGAATAGTTTTCAGAAATGGGATACTTTATGGGGTGTGGAGGGAGAAGGCCAGATGAAATTTGAATTTAATATTTTGTAGGCTTGGGAAACAGAACCCTACCCTTCATGACTGTAAAGTTTTTTTTACGCCAAATATTATTTAATAAAAAGAAACCTATGATTACAATTTTATGCCGTACTAGATCCGTAAGTTTTCATTCGAGTCCGGACAAGTTGACGAAATAAACGCTCATTTGTATTTGACGTAAATGGTGGAGCTAGTTTTCGCCGTGTCATCTCTTAATTATCAGTGATTAGAAAATTAAAGTAAGGATTAGAAATAGAAACTTACAGATAAGAGAAAAATGTTAGGTAAATACTGAGTGGCTGGTGTTTATAGTTGATGAGGGTGAGGTGAGAGTTTGATAATGTAAGAATTGTGAATAGACAGCTGCTCATCAATTTGCTGATGTGAATGAAGTTACAAATTCTTCAGTTGTTCTTTGTAAAAGTACATCACCCTTGGTTTATTAATTAAAGGATGAATAAGCCAGTGTTCTCAGACGAGGGAAAAGTGTTCTAGCTTTCAGACATTCTAGCAATGCGGTATACATCGTTGTGTAGTGATAAATGGTTGGTATTAGCATAAGTTGAAATTGCCTGTATTCTCTGAAGAGTCTGGGAAATTATGCGTCAAGAAAGTAAATTTAAACGAAATATATTCTGTTATGAGACGAAAAAAAAAAAGGATTATTTTACCTGAAAGGATATCTCAGCAATCTGATTTACCACAGTAAATTTCATGGGAATATATTCTGTTTTGGAAAAAAAGGTTAATTTACCTGAAAAAATAGTTCAGCAATGTGATTTACCAATTTGTTCTTTGAAATTGTAGAATAGTAGGAAATTTTAGGAAGACCAAAACAACTGGAATCTAAGACGAGGACTTACTTATTTGTTTGAATCAAATATTAGGGAAGGCGAGAACATCTCATTAACTCAGGTAGGGGAGATGTTATTGCTTGGAGAGGACTCCGTAGGAAACTTCATTAGCACCGGACGAAAAAAATAATTGAGCTTTTAAGATTTGGATTAAATTTTTTCGTTTGTTTTCTACATGGAGACTCTTTACTTCCTGCGACAGAGTAATTTTGAAAATAATTACGGTCACTTTTTGGGAGGACATATTAAACTGGGTACAGTGCAGAATGTTCTTGGATCTTTAGAGTTGCAGATATATTATACCTTACAGAAGTAATAATCAAGTAATTGAGTCCGAAAAGATGATTTAACAAAAGATTGGATTTACTATTTTTAATTAAAAATGTAATATTATCTATGGGACGGATATTTTTTTCGTAATACTCACCAAACACACCCATGCACATTATATATACGTATATATATATATATATATATATATATATATATATATATATATATATATATATATATATATATATATATATATATATATATATATATATATATATATATATATATATATATATATATATATATATATATATATATACATACATATATCAGCGTGAAGGTGGGCTATTGGAAACGTTGTAATTCATTATAATTCTTTATTTCCTACGTTTCGTAATAACTTGATTACACCCTCAGGGAATTTGTTAGACAGGAAATAAAATTTACTTTAATAATTGCTCTAAAATTCAACAACATTTACAAATTACTACACAGAATTAAACACACACACACGCACACACACACACACACACACACACACACACACACACACACACATATATATATATATATATATATATATATATATATATATATATATATATATATA
>NC_061110.1:16672053-16674553 GCF_015104395.2 Macrobrachium nipponense | reverse complement strand
ACATTACGCTGAAACGCTTAAATAAATGCAATTGTTATTAGTTATTTGCGAATGCAGAAACATAAGAGAACAATGAATTTTTAAACCGTAATTTTATCATATGTGCAAAATATTTATAGAACGATGCACAAAAGGATTAAAACATGATAAAACCGTTTAAAATAATCATTGGCCTCTTATTTTCCTGCATTCGCAAAAGCAATAAAAAAAATTGCATTTACCTAGTCGTTTCAGCGCAAGATCATCGCCTCAAGCTGTTATGGTACCAACTCAAGGCTAGGGAGTTAGGGGAATTAAAATAAGAATAATCAGTCCTGGTGTCATTTATGTAGGTATCGTGCTTCAAAATACAGGTTATTAAAATGTCCCTGTTAGCAGAATTCTTTGGCAAATCTCCGTATTAAAAGATTTGTTCATATCTCTCTCCTGCTCTCAAAACTATTAACCTCCAACTGCTAAGACAAATTCATTTCAGATATTTATGGTCTTTAATCTGCAAATCACTATATTTTGCTTTCAACTTACTCGTAATCGTTGCTTTTGATTTTGTAAATTAGTTAGAACAACTGCACATTTGTGTGTTGGTTATTATTATTATTATTATTATCATTATTAATATTATTATTTTATTATTATTATTATTATTATTATTATTATTATTATTATTATTATTATTATTATTATTATTATTATTTTTGTTTTTATTATTATTATTATTATTCAATAAATCTTATCCGAAGTATTATTATTATTATTATTATTTTTCATCCAAAATTCAACTGCCAGCCACCATTTAGGGGTGGGAGGTGAAGGAAAGGGGGGGGGGGGGGGTTGTGTCAGTTAGGGGACGGGAACCTGTGACCTAGACTTATAATCAGTATACCTCGGTGTGCTGTTACCAAACGGGGAAGACGCTATTAAGGAGTTGCTTATATCCGCCTCCGGTCCCAATTAGCATTAACTCCAGGAAACCAATCAACTTATAAATAGAGGTTCATTATCTCCGGTCCCCCTCAATTTCAGTTCCGCGTCTGGAACGAAATATTGAAAGATTCGAGAATTGTCTCTCCAGTACAGCTTCCGTGGATAGTGAAAATGAATTTACAACCATATAGCAGTTCTCCTTTAAGTATATTGCATAGTTTACTTATATTTACGTCTTTATTTTTTGTTTTCTAATAAGTGATCTCTCTTTTTTCTGGATTTCCTGTTGCCTTTCGTTACTTTTTCCAAAAAACACTGAATTTCCTTCTGAAGGTTGAATTTTCAAATCAGTGGCCACTGCGGGCTTGTTCCATATGAATAGGGTTCATCTTCTATACAAAAAAAAAAATAATAATAATAATTTTATTTTCCCTTACGCGAGGAGTAAGCCTATAAACTACTTTATTATTGTTGTTGTTGCTGCTGCTGTTGTTGTTCTTGTTGGAGGGGTGGGAAAGGCCAAGGAAAAACCCTAAAAAGGTCTGAAAAAGGTATTTCGCGTTGAGTTAAAGATACAGGAAGTTTAGGATAGGATATTTAAGATTTATTTATTAGAATGAAAATGTAAAGAATGAATAATGTGTATATTAAACTGCAGAGAACAAATATTTCAAATAAAATAAAGCATTTTGATTTCAATTTTCGATGGTTAAACAACGAGCTTTTCGACCATAGATCTTAGCAAGCTCTCCGAGTAAGCTAGATGTCTGATCACACCTTGTTGTGGATGTTTGAGCCTAGTGGGTGCTTTGTTGATTAAGCCCATTTAACTTTATTTGATGATCTACTGACTTCGATTAAAACGGTACTTCGGACCTCATCCTGTCATGCTGAAGGTCGTAATTTATAAATTAACTTGTGCTTCGCCATAAACGAGACAGAGAGAGAGAGAGAGAGAGAGAGAGAGAGTGATTATAAGCAGGCAAAAGAGAAAACACAAAGCTAGGAGTAACATGAGGAACAACGAAGGATTGTGTTTCAAGGGACATGCAAAACTTCTCCCGTCGCAGGACGGGGATTGTCTTTCATAAATAAGGCCTTCTGGCCTTCCCTTCTCGTGACATATAATGATGTCACAGTAATGGGGCTGTCTGTTTGGAAATCGTAACACGATGATGCATAATGATGCCAGGGTTGGGTTGGATATTCTTTAATGCAAAATATCTTGAGGTAGATAACCGGATGGCCAGGCTGAATTCAGTGACGAAAACTGTAAAGAAAAAATTGAGAATTATAAATAAATGCCTATTGTCTTAATAAAATTGACTGAATGGGTAAAATACACGACAATCATTACGATGAGATAAGATAAATACAAGTCGAAATCGAGATATAAAATAATGCTAAAACATGTATTAAGATTAACTAAATGGATAAAATTCTAAGAAAATCTTTACGGCGAAGCGAAATAAATATAAGTGGTACTGGGGATTGAAAGTTATGATAAAACATGGAACGAAATATATATATATATATATATATATATATATATATATAATATATATATATATATATA
>NC_061110.1:16644553-16662053 GCF_015104395.2 Macrobrachium nipponense | reverse complement strand
CCATTTTTATCCCAAAACAAAAGGAACTCAATTTCGTCATATTTCACATTTAAAAAAAATGCAATTCATGGCTCTCTTTGATTCCTACCTTTCGCCAGAATTCCTGGAGCATCCCACACTCGTGTGTTTGTATGTTTCTTATTTAGTTTATGTGGCTTCCTCTGTTGCTGTGACAATAGGTCGACTTTGCTTCATCGGTTGAAAACGCTATCTAGCTCTTCAATATGTATATGTTTATATGTATGCATGTATGTATGTATGTATGTATGTATGTATGTATGTATATATACATATAACTATAATATATATATATATATATATATATATATATATATATATATATATATATATATATATATATATAAATATATATATATATGTATATATATATATATCATATATATATATATATATATATATATATATATATATATATATATATATATATATATATATATATATATATATATATATATATATATATATATATATAAGGAACCCATAAACACGCGAATATATAGGAAGAAAGTACTATATTTCAGAGACTACTGTCTCTCTCTTCCAACACCTGGAGAGAGAGACTGCATGACCCTGAAATATAGTATTTCTCTCTACATTTTGGCGTTTTTACGTGCTCCTTTTATTAGATTGGAAATTCTACTGCAACAGAACATTTTTACCAGTCATATATAGATATATATATATATATATATAATATATATATATATATGATATATATATATATATCCCCCTATATATATAATATATATATAGTATCTATATATATATACATATATATATATATATATATATATATATATATCTATATATATCTATATATATATATATATATATATATAAATATATATATATGTATATATATATATATATATATATATATATATATATATATATATATATATATATATACATACTATATATATATATATATATATATATATATATATATATATATTATATATATATATATATATATATATATATAGAGTTTAATTAAAACAAGAATAAAAAGAAATATTTCTTTCGAAAAGACTCGTGTAATCTGAGATCAATTTCATCTTAATGTAACTGATTTTGCTTGGCAGCTCGTAATTCCTCCTCCTCTTAAATACTGCTTTATGATACTTATTATCGTTATATAGAGTTTAATTAAAACAACAATAAAAGAAATATTTCTTTCGAAAAGACTCGTGTAATCTGAGATCAATTTCATCTTAATGTAACTGATTTTGCTTGGCAGCTCGTAATTCCTCCTCCTCTTAAATACTGCTTTATGATACTTATTATCGTTTTTATTACTAATTAATAAGCTTAACAGTAATGTCGAGAGTGTATTTAATTAATTCATTCTGAAGGGCTATAAACAATCATGAATTCTCTCGAGTATCGAGGAAACCTCAAGTAATTATGTCATAGAGGGTTACCACTCATTTATAATTACCTCAGATCACGATTCTGATAAAATTTACCTAACCTCTCAGACCAACGAATATAAATTATTGATAACAAAGAAATATAGGTGTAGGAGTATTTTGTTACAATCTAACAAAAAATGTCATAGCTGAATTTACCACCAATTAAAATTCGATAAAATTTATCTGATCTCTCAGATCAAACAGGTATAAACATTGAAAACAAAAGCATAAATAAATTAAGAGATATTAGAGTTAACAAGGCGTGATCCGACCTCCAGCTTATTTGAGGCGCATTGTTTCACCAACGAAAATTAAATCAATACGATATATTTTATACAAGAAATAATTGTTCTGTATTGTTCAGCTTGCTCATTATTGTTCTGTATATTAGCATGCATATTATTGATTTTTTTTACGTTTGAATTCTAGTGAAAAAAAAATTTGAATATTTGTTCGTAAAATTCCTATATCTTTAACTGAACGCAAAACTTCTTTCTTTAGACCTTCTTAGGCTTTTCCATGGAGATTCCCTACCCTCACAACAACAACACAACAACAACAACAAAGGTAGTTTGTTAGCTTACTCGCCGAGTAAGCTAAAAGCAGAATTCTCTTAACAGAAGTTGCATAGACACTTTACTCACGAAGTTGGAGATAGAATTTCTGGTGCTTGAAGTTTGCGATAGAAATTGTGGTAGACGAAGACATACAATACCTGTAATACGGCAGCAGCAGAACCTCTATTAAGCCGCACGCAATATTGAACCTCATATCATGTGCAAAAACAAAAAAGAAAAAAAAAAAAAAAAAAAAAAAAATACTGCAAGGTAGCTAAGATCTAACCACGATCTTTCGTCAATTGACTCGCTGGTGGAACACGCAATACTTACATGCACTGACCAAGTCAGTAAACGCGAGTGCAATATCGACTTAAGAGTACCACACTTCATTGTCAATGCTTGGCAGAGAGTACATTTGCTTTCAACAGAAGAAACTTTAGAAGTTGCAACTGGTGAAAGTTAATATAATATTCAAAGGTATGTATATTTGTGAATGTCTAGGTGTTCATGTATTTATTCATATTTCGAATATATATCCATTTTTCTGTACGAAATTATTGACAGTTAATGAGCATAAGACTGCGTGAGCGCACGCAGTAATATGATATTCAAATAAAAATACATTTGCGGTATTGTAGGTATCTATTAATGTACTTATACGAGTATTCCAAATGAATTCCCACTGTTTAAGCGTCATTATTAAGTTATGAATGAATCCAAAACTTCGTTTATTAATTTGACTAAAAAGCAACCCACAGTGAGAGAGAGAGAGAGAGAGAGAGAGAGAGAGAGAGAGAGAGAGAGAGAGAGAGAGATGCATATGCAAATTATATTGATTGTCTGTGACATTCTGTCTGTGTATAACAAGTAATGTTATATCCGCATGCAAAATATCGAATTAAAATGGATTTGTCAATTTCCTTTGCCTTAGGGGTGGGGGACGTGAGGGTTTAGCGAATACAGCGTTTAAAAATGATTCCAAGTTTTTCGAAGGGTTAGTTTTGCAGCCCTCTAGCCTCAGTAGACTTTAAGAGCTGAGGGCGGACAGAAAGAGTTCAGACCGACAGACAAAGCCGGTCCAATAGTTTTCTCTTCAAAAAACTAAAACTCCTTTTCCCTCAAGCTGAGTAGACAAGGCTTCATTAAAGTATCGGTTAGATGAATTTTTAAAAAATGAAGCCATTCGGAACTTGATCGCAAACTTGATGAATTGGCCTGAAATACGATATTCCTGTGTAGCGTTCCTACCGCCCGGAAAATGAAATCCAAGACGTGGAGAGAAGAATTACGTCTTTAAGAATTATAAATACTCAGAGTAATGGTGGTAAGTTAAATGCAAAGAATAGTGTAGACCAAAACTTATCAATTCACCAGCTTAACCTAAGCGAAAAACAATGAAATTCCTTGCAATTAGAGCTTTCAAATTTATGGAAAAAAAAAGTCAAACTCTAATTCCACCGATTAACACTTTATCGGTAATTAGAACTTTCATCTTTGAAAATATTGTGGAAAGTGTAAATATTGTGAGAAACACCAACACTTATAAGTTATAAACGCACTTTGGCTACTTACTGCATACATGTCACGAACAGGTTGAATACGAGTCATCGACCGTGAGGGGAGAACGAAACTTGGCAAATGTAGGATAATTGTAGGAAGCACCGTTTAGGACTACCATTAAGACTTGTATCCAATTTGTTTGCAACACGTGTACGATGAGTTGGCAACGAGAGTTCATGACATGTGTTACTGCAGCTTGGACGCACTTTCAAAGATAGGAAAGCTTTGTTGTTCTTTTCGGTTTTCTGTACAAGAAAAAACTATTGAGATGACTTGTCTGTCCGTCGGGACTTTTTTCTGTCCCCCTCAGATCTGAAAATCTACTGAGGCTAGAGGGTTGCAAATTGGTATGTTGATCATCCACCTTTCAATCATCAAACATACGAAATTGTAGCCCTCTAGCCTCAGTATTAATTTTAAACGTATTTATTAATTTTTATTTTAAGGTTAAAGTTAGTTATGACCGTGGTTGAAAGTTTCATGGGCAGCGACTCATACAACCTAATACGCTGTACAGAAAACTCGAAGAAACCTCGGCGCATTTTTTACTCGTCTGTGTGTGTGTGTGTGTGAGTGTGTGTGTGTGTTACCGTTGTTGTAGCACTTGGTTCTCATTAACCGTCTCTCGTGTTTCTATTTACGTTGCCACAGACCCCATGAATGAAAAAAAATAGTACTCTGATTTGTCTATTTACTTTTATAACTGCCTTCGTAGACTCTTGTGCTTTAACGTTTGAGACGCTCCTGTGTAGTAGAGAAACTACAGTTCTTTGAATTTTAATCACATGTTTGTTTTTAACAATATCATTCAGCTCCTCATTCAAAATTCCTTTGTTTTTTTGAATGGTTAAAGCATTTATTTTGAGAAATGAACAGTTTAACCGAAATAGACCTTAAGAGCGCACCTGCTCTTTGATTTTGTTATGGATTTTGTGCATACTTTTATTTTATTTTATCTATAATTTAATGTTATTTTTGCGAATTTGATTTTTTTTCTGCCAAATTACTGTGAAATTACTTAATATCCGGAATCTATGTATACGCACATATTTAAAGAATAATCTTTTTTATGTTATCTCTTGTCATGACATTCCACAAGTAATTAGGAAATTTCATTTTCATATCCATTCCACATTGCTGGTTTCCTCTATGGTAAATATCATCAAAAATAAAAAAAGGCTAAAGAAAACGGTAAACTGTGATTATATTTTTCTCAGTGCCATTTATTATGATGCCAGTGGCAGTGTTCTCTAAACATTTCAGCGCGAGGGCAACATTCTATATTTTGCATAGCAGTAAACGTTCGATATACGAAACGTCAATTTCATATATTCAATGATTTCAAACTGAAGTAAAAAGAAAAAAAAATTGTAGATCTAAATAATATGGAAATGATCATTCCCAGGGTGATGGGAGATTAAGTATATCTTAGTTTTATCAGACCACTGAGCTGATTAACAGCTCTCGTAGGGCTGGCCCGAAGGATTAGATATTTATACGTAGCTAGGATCCAATTGGTTACCTAGCAACGGGACATACAGCTTATTGTGGGATCCGAGCCACATTATATCGAGAAATGAATTTCTATAGCCAGAAATATATTCCTCTGGTTCCGCGTTGGCCGAGCAGAGAATCGAACTTCGGACCACCAGACTGGTAGCCGAGCGCGAAATCCACTCGTCCAACGAGGAACTAGGATGATGGGAGATGACCTTCTATCATGAGGCCTTTAGAAATTGAATTCCTTTGAAAGAAAAAAATAAAAGAAGAGAGAAGAGAGAGAGAGAGGAGAGAGAGAGAGGAGAGAGGGGGAGAGAGAGGGGAAAGGAGAAGAGAGACGTTAAGTGTTTTAGTTCGTATGATACTGAAGTGCCTAGCGACCTCAAAAACTCTGGACATACACATATATTACCATAATATACAATATGAAGAGATATAACGTATATTTATACTCACGCGCTAAGCTGCACTGGAACCCGGCGCTGACCCCATTATGCCTCCTCTACCATGCCGATCCTCATACCTACCCTGGCCCCCCCACCGCCCCCTCGTGCCAGAACAAACAGGTTTGCAGGAGGGTGGTGGATGTGTCATGTCTCCCCTTTCTTGGTCCCCTCCCCTACCTACCTTATCCTGCCTGGGGCAGGATAAGGTTTGCAAGAGGATGGTGGAAGTGTCATGTTGGCCCCGTTTCCGATCCCCTAACTACCTTATCCTGCCTGGCGGCGGACAAACAAGTTTGCAGGAGTGGTGTAAGTGTCATGTCGCCCCTATATTCCCAATCCCCTACCTACCTCGCCTGCCCGGGGTGGACAAACACATTTGCAGGAGGATGGTGGATGTGTCACGTCGCCCCTTTCCCGTTCCCCCCCCTTGACTGGGGCGGACAAACAGGTTTGCAGGTGGATGGTGGATGTGTCACGTCGCCTCTTTCCCGATCCCCTTGCTTGGGGTGGACAACAGGTTTGCAGGAATATGGTGGAAGTGTCACGTTGCCCCTTTCGCGATCCCCTACCTACCTTATCCTTTCCTGGGGCGGACAAACAGGTTCACTGGAGGATAGTGGAAGTGTCACGTCGCCCCTATATTCCCAATCCCCTACCTGCCTCATCCTGCCACGGGGCTGTCAAACAGATTTCCATGAAGGAGAATGTGGCATGTGTCACTTACCCCTGGGCCGGACGAACAAGGAAGATCCACTCTTATTTTATTATCATAGATAGATAGATAGAAAGATAGATAAATAGATAGATATTAAAGTCGACAGGATTAGAAGTACCTCACATTGTCTGCCTGAGTCCGTAAGGTAATTTTATTCCGTCATTGTCTCGGATTTGAAGCGAAATGCGCAAATGTATCCTGACCTACTTTGACATTAGAGTTACATATCCTTGATGTTCTTGCGTCAGTTACCAAAATTCAAATTACACAATTCTCTTTTAACAGACACCTTGAATTCCAATGAAATTTCAAGTTGATTTAGGAATTTTCCCCCTCAGGGGAAAAAAAAATATGTTTACGTAAATTACTCTATATTTTAGTTTAAATTATTTCAAATAGTACATCCTGCATCTTTTTATGGTTGAATGTGTCCTCGGGCTCTCTGGAGGGAGGTATGCAGCATAATAGATTAACTTTCACTCTGCGTTGATTGCAATTGCATTTCCGTATGTAAGTGCTTTAATTAAATTTAGATTATATTAATTTTTGCTATTTTGTGTATTTCAGAAAGATAGGTAAGGACGGTAGAATCCCATCTATTTTATTACTGTTTTTCTTTCCATAGTTCAGTCTTCCAGCTACATTCTTTTACGGTACGTTCTTTTACGGTACATTCCTTTACGGTACCAGAAAAAATAAAGTAAATACCCTCATGTTCATGGGAGAAACAATTAATCATTAAATAATATTGCGTCGCTCGAAACCTGAAAACGAGAAGTGTCAATAACCGAACTTGAAAAATGATGGGTTTAGCCAAATTGTGCACTATTCGAATAAAGCAAATGATGAATAATTTATAAGGGAAATATGAACACAAGGCTTGCAATATCAAAACAAAAAAAATATTGCAAGTAAAATGCAACGTTGAAGGCCCAATATTGACTAAAAGCCGAATGTATGGAGGGGTTTAAAGGAGTAAGGGCCAGATGAGAAAGAGAATGAAATTATCTCTCTCTCTCTCTCTCTCTCTCTCTCTCAAACCCAACATGGCTATGTCCCTTCAGTGATTTTATGTAAAATAAACTAATTGAAAAGGTGAGCCCCTAAAGTAGAATCTGGGAGTTCATTTAGCAAAAATTTTCATTTCTGTCTTAATTCGGCGAATTTCTAACGTGAAAACGAAGCCACTTCTGAAATCTGTCGTCTGCTCGAACACCAACAGAACTCGGAAATGAAAGAGCAGTCCCGGGGCCTAATTTCAATTTAAGGGACTTGGCTCTACCTGTTCATTTTTCCTTCGGTTTATTTCTCTTTCCTCGGGGATTATGCGAACGCCACCGGTAAGTCGCGACGTGATATAGTTTCTGGTTCTGAATAAAAGCTGAGTCAGCTCTCTCTCTCTCTCTCTCTCTCTCTCTCTCTCTCTCTCTCTCTCCGTCCGTCTTTTTCTTTCATCAAAGTATATTCAAATAGAATTTAGAGTGCTTAAGTTCCAGTTATGTGCGAAAACTGATTCTATATAAAAATATAGGGTAATCTATAAAAAACAATCAATATTTCTGAGATACGAAAAAAAAAAACAAAAAAAAAAACGTTAATTCGTTTCATAATGATGATACTACTGGATAATCTTGGTAAAGTTCAGCTCATCACATGTAAATAACTACATGACTTACTTATGGGGTGGACAATCATTGTACACACTATTCCAAGGCGAAGAGAGAGAGAGAGAGAGAGAGAGAGAGAGAGAGAGATAGAGATAGAGAGAGAGAGAGAGAGAGAGAGAGATGATGGAATTTCAGCGTTTGGGACTATGATCTGTTGACATGACGTTGCATTTTCTAGATTCTGGAGTGCCGAGGGAGAAAAGATAATGCATATGTTGCAAGGCACGCAATTCTCTTGAGTACTAAAGGCAAATAAGACTATTCTTGTTTTTTTTAAGTACACTAGAAAAACAATAAAAATTATATGAAAAATAAAACAAGCGTTGACTTATACAAGGCTGATGAAATTAACTCTGTACCTCTCTCAATGATAAATCCTTCAGTCGTTTGGACAGGATCAATGCGAATTATTTATTACGGATACCTGGAGTTAGACCCACTAAATTGAATATTGATATGTATCTGTAGTTGACCAATAGTATTTGGTTGGCATTCTCCGTCAAAAGCGAAAGGAAGGATCTTGCTGTAGAAATTTAAATGCCAACGAAGATAGAATTTTATTTGAAAGTTTGGCTAGAACAGCCATGGAAAAGTATAAAGTTCATTAACATTATCCCTCTTTTCCTGCTCTTGAAAGCTGAAGCTGTGCTTAGTTATGAAGAAATGTAGTTTTATGCAAATGCGCTTTCTTATAATCAACACCAAGGTTTTTTATTCTTTTAAATTTATATTTTTTGTTGTTTCATTGGTTAAAATTTCAAAAAAGAACCATGATTGGCCTTTTGCTATGTCGGTTTGGGATGTGATATGAATTTTAGTATGATATGCTCCTTTATTAATACTATTTATCTATTGTTCTATTGATTTTATATCTGATAGCGTTACTTTGTTTCTGTGTTACTTTTTCACACGGCTCCAGAGTCATGAATAAATGCATTCAAATCTATTTCATAAAAGCTCCTTTAATTTCGTGGTATGGAACCTGGTCGTACGGGTTTTAGGTTTTACGACTTGTTTTTTTTTTTTTTTTTTTTATTCCTTGCAAAGTGTCCAGTCGCTAATATTTTCGTTTACTCGTGTAGTAAAGCCTAGAAAACTAACTTTGTTATTCTTGTTGTTGTTCTTGCTGCTGTTGTTCTTTTGTTGTTTGGGGGAGGGGGGCAGTAAAAAGAGGTCTAATGGAAAGTCCTTAAAAATAATCCTGAAAAAGGTGTTTCGCCTTAAGTTTAAAGATACAGGAATTTTAGGATAGGATACTTAAGATTTATTGATTAAAATGAAATATAATAACTAATGTGTATGTTCAACGGTACAGAAAAATTATTTTTAATGAAATATAGCGTATTTATTTTAATTTTCGTCGGTAAAATAACGCTCTGTTTGACAGTAGATTTGAGAGTGCTCCCCGAGTAATGTGGAGGTCGGATATCACCTTGTTCGTATTCCTGAAAAGTTGAAGTCGGATGGAAATGCAATACTTCGGCCCAGGCATCTAGATTATAATAATAAAAATTATTTTCGATGTTTTGTTGTAAAGCGCACACAAAAATAAATCATATTGCTAGTTTGATTTAAATGTATTATATTGTTAAACATGATATTAAATCAAGTAGTTTATATATTTAAATCAGTTAAATGCAGGCACAATAGCAAGAATAGGAAATTAATCTCTCTGATCAGCATCCCATTGTACGATGTTTGTCATCTGTCTATTAAATACTTGTATCCTGCAAAACATATATTGATTATTGTTGACGCATCTAAGTCACATAATATTCCTCTTCATTTCTGGATTAGTCATGAATTAATGTTGATGGTTATCATGCTCACAGTGCATTTACACAGGGTTACGTTACAAATCAAGCTAAAACAATAAAGGATATTTTTTGTTACTCGGGGGGAGTAACCCTACAAAGTACTTTGTTGTTGTTGGGGAGTTTGGGTAGAAACACCCAATGGAAATCTAGCTAAAAAGGTCTAAAAAAAAGATGTCTCACGTTCAGGTAAAGATACAGGAATTTAGGATAGGATATTTTAGATTTATTTATTGGAGTTAAAATGTAAAAAATGAATAATTTGCATGTTAAATATAGCCTATTTTAAGCTGGAGATCGGATCACGCCTTGTTGGTTGGAGCAATGAAGGATTAGTTTCAAGGTATCGTTAACATATCAGAAATCAGAACCTTACAAGCCATGGCAATTAGCAGACTTTTTTTTATTTTTTCAAGATAATACACTTTACATTTACCAAGCATACAAAATAACCAAACCAAAATGTTTATATCAACACTGATAAAAATTTCAAAATTACATTGGATAAAAATTTCTTGTTGATTTTTCGTTGTTCTGGGAACTCTGAAATCATAATTAGATATTGAGCTTTATGGACTTAATAATACCTTGCGTTAATATGTACCCAGTGAATGTATGATTCTTATATTTAATATCTATTTTCCTATATGCTAACAAATGTACACACACACACTCACATACATTTATATATATATATCATATATATTATATATATATATATATATTATATATAGATATAGTTATATATGATATATATATATATATACATATATCTTATCATATATTTATAGGTATATATACGTGCGTCTGTGTACATGTATTCGTATATATATGCGCGTGCAAGTTTATCATAGGAGATTGGTGTGGCGTGCTGGCATTTTCTCGAGATGAAATCAGCGGATTTCCCCTGGTTGGTTTCCAACTTCACCGTCTTATGCCTATAGGACTCCGATAGGACTCCGAATTCTTCTCTTGGGCCTCTTGCTTCTTATAAAGGATTCCAATTCACCTTACTCGACCCCCCCCCCCACCCACCCCGGCCCCGCCCCACAACTCCTCTTCCCCCACCCGGGTGGAATTAGCTTCTGGCCCTAGAATACTGCGGGGGATACAAAGAGATTCCAAAGTCATGGCTCCCCCTTGTTACGCACTTTATTGCTTCCCGTCGCTGGATTCCTGCCCGAACATTCCATTCTTAATTGAGGACAAGTAAAATATATGTATGTATAGATATATATATATATATATATATAGATATTATATTATATATATATATATATATTATATATATATATATATATATATATAGATATATATATATATATATATATATATATATATATATATATATATATATATATATATATATATATATATATATATATATATATATATATATCTATATATATATATATATATATATATATATATATATATATATATATATAGATATATATATATATATATATATATATATATATATATATATATATATATATATATATATATGATATATATATATATAATATATATATATACATATACATATATATATATATATATATATATATATATATATATATATATATGTATATATATATATATATATATATATATATATATATGATGTAGTAGAGAGAGAGAGAGAGAGAGAGAGAGAGAGTTCATTGTTTTCCCGTTGCCTGTCATATCTGCAGAGTAAATAATGCTGAAACAAACATATGACATTACCCATAAGAATTTCATAAATTTACGGTGAGACAGGGAACGATAACGCTAAGTAAATGACTTAGATATAATCCCAAATATTTTATTTTATGTAAATGATTCCGTACTGGCGTATGAAAATTTTATAAATAAAATCTATTTACCATTTCAAGTCAACTTTTTCGAAACAGGAGCAGTGAATGAAAGTTGTTTTTGTTGTTGATTTTTTTTCTTTGAAATTTTGCTTCTTTTCCGAAGGAATTAATGTTATTATTTCGCTGCCTGCTTCAAAGACGACGAAAAAACAAACATTCATTCGACAAAAAAAAAAAAAAAAAAAAAAAAACTATTCGAGTGTCCTTGGCCAAGAGAGAAAAATACAAATTTATACTGGGAAATAACATTCAACACTGTAGCGGCATTTTTCGAAATAAAATTACTTTCTGTTGAAGTTAGAAAAACAGGAGTATATATAAAACAAACATCCAGGAGATAATGAATAGAGCAGCAAAATTTAATCACATTTTTATTATAATAACACAACTGTATCAATAATGTTACTATTGAAAAATTAATGATGCCACCCGGATGCGGTGTCCATGGCACTGGACTACCATAAATATAATAAGACCATATTTATATAGACACAACCTTATCAACACAGATTCCTACCACATAACTCCTATTAACTAAACTTCGGTTAAATAAATTTTTATGGAATAAACCCTGATAAGAATATGCAGTCATTTAATACACTAGGATGATGAATAAAAAGATCCCAACCAATTCAATAATGGCAGTAAAATACATATAATAAGTTAAGAGATTTAGTTTAAGGGTCTAATGATATGGACGTCAAGAAAAATCACTTCAACAACTCAATTGATGTGTGCCAACAAAAAATGAGACCAACCTCAAAGCAATCAAACGTCTTAAAGTCTGAAGTTCCCGTCGATAATAGATCTTCATGCCTATTAGAGATGTAGAGTGCTGGTAATAGCTGGTAAAGGGCGAGAACCATGCCGACCTGCTGCCTCCGTGGTTCAGAAATGTAGACTATTCTTATCCTCCATTGTTAGCAGAGAAAATTATGATCCAATAACAAAAGTCTCTGTAAAGTTTCTCAAATGTTTCCACCATTAAACAACGAGTCGTGGTAAGGTGAGGTTGGTGAGCTGTTGGTGGGGTGGGAAAAACAACTGCCGAATGTTCAAAAAAACACCAAAATAAATAAAACCCTCGAAGAAAATTCTGTTTACGTTTACTCGAAGTTCTTGAATGATTAACAGGTCGTTAAACGACGAAAACTAGCAGGGCAAGAAGTTAGGTCTCAAACTGTTAGCACACAACTGCTTCGTTACCAATGATTACTATGTACTTAAAAGAATTAATGACGAAGAGATCTTTTTACATAAGGAAAAAATGTATATAAGAAACTTTTAATATATATCTTATTTCTGCACAACTTCTTTGTTTTTTTTTTTTTTAACTCAAGGTAAAAATCCACATACTTTTAATTCTAGTTAGACATAACTTTCTAAATCTCTGGACTGTAAAGTCCTTCATAATATTGTCTCTTTAACTTGAAAAATTATGAAACAGTGATATAAGGATGACATTTATGGCTATCCATCGTGATACCTAATTATAAATATTCTAGTTTGGGGCTGTGAGGTTCTGCCAATCACATCTTCCATGTGCTTTCACTTCCACGCGTCTCCACCATCTCGATGTATTCCATTGTAGTAATACTCCATTTGAAGACACAGTAAGTGATATTATACGTACTTACTTCTTATATCTATCTGATCCGCTGGTATAGTCGTTAGTGTAGTGTATGCTACTCAGATGACGCGGGTTCACGTCTCCCCTAGGTCGATGGCTCTGCATCATGATCAGTTACTGTTGCAGTGTGGGGTCTAAGGTGTGAAGTCGAAACCAACATTCTTTGGAAGCTTGGGTTTTAAGTCAGTCCTTGTTCTATGTGAGTAGGTTTCTTCTACTGCAATATTAATAATAATAATAATAATAATAATATAATAATAATAATAATAATAATAATAATAATAATAATAATAATAATAATAATAATAAAAATGATAATTATATGTCTGTTTGATTTTGTTATTTAAAATATATAAAGCAGAAAGCTTTCGATGACCTACACGGCCATCCTTGTCATCGAAAGCTTTTCTGCTTTATATATTTTAAATAACATTAATCCGAACAGACACAGTTGCGGATTTACTTTCCAATAACAAAATAATAATAATAATAATAATAATAATAATAATAATAATAATAATAATAATAATAATAATAATAATAATAATAATAATACTATAGTGCGTAAGCCAGATACAGGAAAGATATCAGTTTCATTGACGAAAATCTACAGAGATTTGAGAAATTGTGGTTACCTAGATTGTAAGTTAAGTGTCATTGCTGAAATATTTACTTCTATCCAGTGAGCAGTAACGTTCGTTAATGTTGATGTTGTTCTTGAAATCCAAGTGAGGCACAAATGGATATTTTTCCAATAAAATAAATTTGTAAATGAACTTCTTTTGAAAACGCAAGAAACGAACTGCGGTGTTTTCATGTTTCTTCAGAAAATTCAATTCTTTCCGCGGTTCATTCGTTCGTGATTTTGGGGTTGTCTTTGAGTTGTTTTTCTGTCACTGTTTCGTCCTAATAGATGTTGTTTCCCCTTAATTTATGTAGTTTCCGTTCGCCTTTTGCTTTCTATTTTGATCAACCCTCGTTCTTCTTCCTATTCTTTTCTTTTTATTCTCTCCGTTTTTGGATCGCCTTTTTCTATTTTGTTCTGTTCTTTGTCAGTGTCTTTATCACTTTTAATTAGTTTTACGGTGAAAGAAACCAATTATTTTACTTGAAATTGTTTATGAAATCAAAAATAAAATCCTCAAAATTCTTTGTTTTGGACTGCCAAAATTAACCGCTTGAAAAAGAAGACTAACAAAAACTGAATGTGCTAGAGCCATGCAAATCGGGTAAAACTAAAAAAAAAAAAATAAACATTTTGGAGAATGGACTATTATACTTTAAATCATTAGAACCTCCGGTGAAAAGATTCAATCGCGATGGGGTTGGCCGTGGAAATGATGAAATACAAATTCAAAAAACATATTGAGAATGCAGGTTCGATATATTTATCCCAGTGAAGAGTAATTCCACACCGATACAATTAGCTTCTAACCATCAGTGATTATCTAATACCGAGAGAGCGAAATAAGTCTATTTGCGCTAATTGGGTCATTGACAAGAGGGTAATTTAAATACAGTCCTCATGTTCGTTTTTTTTTTTTTTTTTTTTTTTTTTTAAGTTGTATTTTGTTTTGTTCAAACAATCTGCAATTTGACAGTAATAATATATATATCTATATATAATATAGGTATATATATATATATATATATATATATATATATATTTCTATATATATATATATATATATATATATATATATATATATATATATATATATATATACCTATAAATATATATATATATATATATATATATTATATATATATATATATATATATATATATATATATATATATATATATATATATAGTATGTATATATATATATATATCTATATATATATATATATATATATATATATATATATAGTATATATATCTATATATATATAGTATATATTATATATATATATATATATATATATATATATATATATATATATATATATATTAGATTATATATATCATATCTATGACTAGGCCTATGACCTATATTACAGTGCAGTATAACATTATTATATTGGCGATTAAGTAGGTGACTAATCATAAGGCTCTCTCTGTAATATTTAATATCATTTGAAATTGTTTAAACAATATCTAATTTAGAAAATTTGTCTTTCTTGAGATGTGAAGAAAACTATCATGTATTTATTTATGCTCATATATATATATATATATATATATATATATATATATATATATATATATCTATATATACAGTAGCAGTCAAAATACTTTGCGTGGTGGGGAAGATGGAAGAAGAAAAAGAGTACAACAAACTAAAAATATTCAGGAAAAATCAATTATTAAAGCAACCATCATAAAATTTGGAAGGAATAATCACCAACTCCTGCCCTAGTACTTGATAGGCATGCCACAACGTTTACGGACTTTCTGGAGTGCCTGGGCATTGAATCTGAAAACCGCTGCAGGAGGGACTCGTCCAGATCGTCCAAGCGCGTTTCAAACTTTGCGCTGCAAGACGTGTCCACATTCAGTAACATTTCTTTTTATGATTGCTTAATGATTGAAATGGCTGGGGAACTTCCCTGGCTAGTCGTGGATATATTCAATTCCACAATCTCTAAGCCACAGAGATTCTGTTTGGCGGTAAGATCCCAGTGCACGAATCTTAATCCAATCCATTGAAAATTAGCCATTGAAACGAAAAAAAAAGGAAAAAAAATTTGGCCTGAGTGAAATTGACTAATTGGGAACTTAACTAGAGCTACTGGCTCACTCACAGAAAGTGTAACTCTGTGTAGAGCTCTTCAGTAACCTGTTGGATGTTGTGACAGTTGGATGTCGAATTCCTTTCTCGTGGCTCTGCCATAGCCGTTGCTAACATTATTTTGTGTGGTTGAGTGATGGTTGGTATATTCAATGTCTAAACCGTATACTTCCATCGAGCTATCGTGTGAGAGTGATACAACTTTACGAGGAAGGCCTTAAAACTGGTGTAATTAGCCAAAAAATTGGTGTGAAACAACGGACTGTCCAAAACATTTTGAAAATTTTTCGTGAATCGAGAGGGAAAGAAGTACCCAGGCTAAGACCAGCACTGGGAGGCCCCCTATTATAGTAAGAGGGGGGTTAAGAGTTCTCGCCAGAAACATTGAGGTCTCAATGTTCCTGGCGAGAACTCTTAACCCCTTCTTACTAATAATAGGGGGCCTCCCAGTGCTGGTCTTAGCCTTGGGTACTTCTTTCCCTCCCGACTCACAAAAAGTTTTCAGAATGTTCTGGACAGTCTGTTGTTTCACGCCAATTATTTGGCTAATTACACCAGTTTTAAGGCCTTCCTTGTAAAGTTGTATCACTCTCACACAATATCTCAATAGAAGTATACGGATTAGACATTGTTAATACAACCACACTCACTAAACCACACAAAATAATGTTAGCAACAGCTATGGCAGAGCACGAGAAAAGAATTTGACATCCAACTGTCACACATCCAACAGGTTACTGAAGAGCTCTTACACAGAGTTACACTTTCTGTGAGTGAGCCAGTAGCTCTAGTTAAGTTCCCAATTAGTCAATTTCACTCAGCCAAATTTTTTTTCGTTTCAATGGCTAATTTTCAATGGAATTGGATTAAGATTCGTGCACTGGGTATCATACCGCCAAACAGAATAATTTGTGGCCTAGAGATTGTGGAATTGTATATATCCACGACTAGCCAGGGAATTTTCCCCACCCCCAGCCATTTTTAATTCATTTTAAAGCAATCATAAAAAGAAGTTACTGAATTTGGACACGTATTGCAGCGCAAAGTTTGAAACGCGCTTGGGACAATCTGGATGAGTCCCTCCTGCAGCAGTTTTCAGATTCAATGCCCAGGACACTCCAGAAAGTCCGTAAATGTTGGTGGTGGCATGCCTATCAAGTACTAGGGCAGGAGTTGGTGATTATTCCTTCCAAATTTTATGATGGTTGCTTAATAATTGATTTTTCCTGAATATTTTTAGTTTGTTGTACTCTTTTTCTTCTTCCATCTTCCCTACCACGCAAAGTATTATGACTGCTACTGTATATATATATAGAATATATATATATATATATATATTATATATATATATATATATATATATATATATATATAAATATATATATATGTATATAGTATATATATATACCCTATATATATATATATATATATATACTATATATATATATATCATATATATATATATATATATACAATATATATATATATATAGATATATGTTTATTATATATATATATATATATATATATAATATAAATATACTAAATATATATATATATATATATATATATATATA
>NC_061110.1:16632053-16639553 GCF_015104395.2 Macrobrachium nipponense | reverse complement strand
TTAATGTGCATGTTATTTATTTTTTACATTTTCATTTTAATAAGTGAATCGTAAATATCCTATTGCTATAATTCCTGTATCTTTAACTCAACGCAAAACACCTTTCTCAGACCTTTTTATGGATCTTCCATAGACCTTACCTAGAACAACACATCAACAACAACAACAACAACAACAACAACAAAGTAGTATGCAGGTCTACTCCCCGAGTAAGCGATAATTGATTACATCCAAATGTATATTACACAAAAGAAGATAAGAGTTTGTTAGCCGCAAAATGCCAGTTTGTGATATTTGTAATGTTATTTGATTTGAAATCAATAGGTACTGTTCTGTATAGATAACGAAGAAATGCGCTTGCATGTATCATAAATACAAATAATTTTTCATGGGGAAACTTGTAATGTTTTTCTGTTTTAGGTAAATAGGTATTGCACTTTATATATACTGAAAATGTACTTACTTCAAAAAGTAAATATAATTTTTTTCGATAGGTACACGTAATGTAACTTTATTTTAGATAATAGGTCATAAATATTAAAAACGTTAAGAAATAGGTAAAGAATGTTTTTTTTTTTTTACGAATGAATTATCAAATCACCTTAAAACGTAAATGTGTCCATACTTTAAAAATAGATACATGTTTTATTTTTTTAAAGAGAAGCTTGAGATATAACTTCACATTCAAGAACATTTTTAAGAATTCTGAAATAACAAATACATACCAAAAGATTTTTTTTTTTTTTTTTTTTTTTTTTTTTTTTCGGTTTTTTTTTTTTTTTTTTTTTTTTTACTGATTAGTCCATCTTCCACTTAAAAGCTTAATCTACAACAAAGATTACACCAAACCGCTCTCAGCAGATTCTCCCTTAGGAATATATATTTCATTTACTTACTTCGGCTTCGAAGGAGCGCTTAATAGAAAATTAGAATGGTAGTCAATGACCCGTGGCTTTTAGGCATCACTGAAGAGAAAAAAATGACGTAATAGTTTACGGGTTATATGGCGAGATATATTTTTTTCGCGTTTTTTCCAGAAAAAAAATGGGGTGAGGGAAATTTATGGTGGAAAGGAGGAAAATTTGTTATCTATGCTTCAAGCTTACATGATTATGTATATTTATATGTTATATATATATATATATATATATATATATATATATATATATATATATATATATATATATATTATATATATGTGTGTGTGTGTGTGTGTGTGTGTGTGTGTGTGTGTGTATGTAAAAACGCTGTCTGGAAATCCCAGAGCATTATCGCCTCCCCCTTCCCTCTCCCTTCACCTCCCATACCCCTCCATCTTCACTCCTTCCTCCTCCCATCCCCTCTCCTTTCATTCTTCCCTCATCCTCCACTTTCGGCTATTTTAAACTATAAAATCTCATTAAAATCTTTAAAAGAATCCTTAAAACTACATTTCAGTAAAATGTCATCGCTACTTCCAAATGACAACACTGCCCCTGGCTTGAAAGGGGAGAGCTATTTAAACTCCGTTGAATCCAATGGCTCAGTTCGGTTTGAATGAATACCTTTAAATTCTTCCCCGGTGAGCGAAGGGTTTGAATCAACCCCCTCCCGCCACTCATTCAGCGGACACCTGCATCCTCTGACCCCGATCAGGGCATCTAAATCGCGCGAGTTCACTGTAACGGGGCTCTAGATTGGCGGGAGTTTAAATGCCGTCTATATATTGTGTTTAAGGCGCGAAAAAAATAATAGCGATTTTAAGCAAATGTGATTTCGTTATTGTCATTTTTTTATGGAATTTAAGAAGCAAATTATCTTCTTTAGTCCTCTAAGTTATTATTTTAAGCACGTTATTGCGAAAATTAATTTGTCATTTCATTAAATATATTTTTCCTACTAACTCAAGCTGAATTGAGGATGCTGGGAACTCCAAGTTATTTATGTAAAAATGGCGGGGGGGGGTGAGTATACTATACTGTTCGCTATTTTAATCTTCCTTCCCCAAAATGGTAAACACTACAATCATTTTAAATTATGATAAGCGATGTACTATACCTCTCTCACTTACACGTGCTCTCTCTCTCTCTCTCTCTCTCTCTCGTCTCTCTCGCTCTCTACATCTTTTGGAACAGCATACTACCCACTACAATTCTTGGCGCGGTCACTTGTTTCTCTCTCTATCTACAGTATATTTTCTTTAATATACTGCACGTAGGCCTTTGAAATTTAGTTGCAACACGAACAACACAAACCCAGCTGCGTATGATTTCATTTTCAGTCGCAATTCGATAACAATTTACACATTCGCAGCAGTGAACGCATTTGCACATTGAACAAGTGCACACTCTCGCGCAGAATTTTTGCAGAAGAATCATTGCTGGCTAAATGCAATTTGGTTTGTATAAAAGGAATCCCGACAACATAAAACGGTCCAATTTCCAGGAGGAGGGAAGGGAATTTCTTGCCTTTGACACATGGCACAATCACGAGTATGAACAATATATAACAAGAGGTTAACAAACAGGGCAAACTGAATTTTGCAGAGCTGGTGAAGTTGCAGATAAAATCTAGCCTTGAAATGAAAAATTAAAGTGCAAACACGACAGGGAAAGCCTTTTATACTATATGTTTATATTATTATGATTATTATTATTATTCTATTCTTATTATTATTATTATTATTATTATTATTATTATTATTATTATTATTATTTATTATTATTATTATTATATGCATCAAGTTCAATTGTACCTTTAATATTTAATTCACTCTACCTCGGAATTAATATATTTTCATATATGTTAACCGAAAGGAAATTTTTTACTCGATAAGAAATTCGTCCTGAATTCTTGGTTCCATGGTTCGCGCCCATGAGCCCACAAATTTCTTATCGACTAAAATATTCCCCTTCGGTTAACATACATGACAATATATTAATTCCAAGGAAGAGTGAATTACATAATAAAGGACATCTGGTAGTTTATATCTGCAGCAGTATATATCAATCACGGTAATGTGATATAACTATATCATATTATATATATATATATATATATATATATTATATATATATATATATATATATATATATATATATATATATATATATAGATATATAGATATATATATATATGTTATATATATATATATATATATATATCTATATCGTATATATATATATATATATATATATATATAGAATATGTATATATATATCCATATATATATATATATACATAAATATATGACATAAATATATATGGTATATATACACACACACACACACACACACATATATATATATATATATATATATATATATAATATATCATATATATATATATATATATATATATATATACATATATATATAGTATATATATATATATATATATATATATAGATATATATATAATATATAGTTATATATATATCCTATATATATATATATATATGTATATATAATATAGTATATATATATATATATATATATATATATATATATATATAATATATATCTTATATATATATATATATATATATTATATATATATATATCATACAGACACACACATATATATATATGTATATGTATGTAAGTAAATATATATATATCTATATAGGTATATATATCTATATATAAATACATAACAACACACACATAATATATATATATATATAATATATATATATATATATATATGTATATATATATATATATATACATATATATACACAGACAGAGGGAGGGAGTTCATTCGACTTCTCAAAAAAAAAAATTTCATTGTTCAACAATATAGCAAAATGTAATTAAGAGAACTTATAATATATATTTACTTATATACGTGGTATATATGTATGTATATATACATACACACACTTCTCACACACACACACCCTAGTGAAGACAGCCCACGAAAAGGCTTTTTCCATCTTCCATCTTTTCCTTCTTTTTTTTCAAAGATACCAAAACTTTTCCGATTTTCCAAAGCTCCCAGTTGGGTCACTTCCTTTCATGAACGCCTGTAGATCTTGTTATAGAGACTTGACTTCTCGCGACCCACAGAAATTCTAGACCTTCCTTCTAACATATATATAATGTTTTTTGTTTTTTGTTTTTTTGTAGGGACTATTGTACTGCTGCCTTCTTATATTTCCTCATCTTAAGGAATTTCTTCCACCTGGACGGGTTTAGTTTCTTTTGCTATTTCAGGATAGATTTCCCCTTCCTTTTTTGTTACTATTCCTGGAAAACTATTTTTTATTTTTACTTCAGAATAATATCTCTTCTTACTTATTCTGACCTATATCATGCCGTTTGACGATAGCTTTTGTTTTTTATTTATTGTTTCAACTCTGAATTTATCATTATACTTTACCTCAGAGTATTTCTTCGTCTTACAAATCCTATGTTTGTTTATAAACGTATATACATATTCATACGTAAACAATTAGGTTGCAAGTGTCTCCACGGTACTTTGACAACACAGGTATATGCATGATCTCGGAAAGAAACAGACTATCCATTGGTGGGCCATTGCTTGCATGCCATATGCAACCCCTTGTCTCTTGGCGTTCGTGCTCCTTCAAGTCTGCAAGTTTTAGACACTTTACTCATCAATGTTAGCTTCTTTGCATTTTCCACAACTCTACGTTTTAGTTCTTTAATGAGAAAGATTAAAATCTTCGCTCTTGTGGTGATTCGTACATAGTAAGGATATCAGTGCTAGATACCATTTCTTGTTCGCTGAATACCAATGGGCCCTGTAATTGTTTTAATAGCGAGGGAGATAAACAGGCCCTAATATAATAGCAAAATAAATTATTTGGCATGAGTTCCTGAATTATTTTTTTGGTTTTTTGATAAGACTTTTAGGCCTTTCGCAAAGAGCTGACATTCTAAAAAATAGATTAAAAATTTCCATTAACTATTCTACATACAGCAACAAGAATAAGAATTTCACAGCTTCAGATACTGTGGCGCGAACCCGGGCCCCCTCCCCCCCACCCAGTCCACTTCTTCCTGTTGGGGCTACACCCCTCCCCCCACTGAAAATTAGAGAATTTGGGACATTTGCAATCTCTGTAATTCTTGCGAAAAGAACGGTCTCTAAACGGACCTCCCTTAACGTCTTGGAATGAATGGAAGGGACAGGATGTGCCCGTTTGGGGACGCTTACCGAAAATTTGTGTAGTGGTTAAAGGAGATGGCTCGCTATTATGCTATAAAATGACTCTGCTGTAGACTTGTTAATGTGTAAGCTTTTTTCCCCTTTATCTTTGTTGGTTAGGGGAGGGATTCTCGTTACTTGGACGCTTTTATATATACGACTTCCTTTTAGCTAGATGTGGTAAACCAACTTCCTAAGTTCTGAGTATAAAAAATAAACACTTTAATGCAATAACCTTCCATTTATGGATTAATATTTGGGGGACTACTTTGTGCGACTTACCAGAAAGGATAAATTTAGGAACGAACATGATAGAGACACTCTCAAAAACAGCACAGCTTCAAACAACAGGTGAGGGAAAGTAGAGTGAGATTTTATGGACATGTAAACAGACGAGAGGAAGAAGACCACTCGATAAGGTAGATGATGGAGATGGGACTACCAGATGGGAGAAGGTTAGTAGACCAAAATTGCGATGGACCTGACTGTCTAAGGACAGATATGAGGGAGTTGGGATTGAGCGAGGAGGAGGCACTGGACCGGAGGAGATGGAGTAATGTGTTGAAGAACCATTAGAGCGACCCCAAATAGTGACGAGATTGTAGAGAAAGAAGAAGAGGAAGCAAGACTACTTTGCGAAAGAAGAATACTAAAGATTTCCTCAGTTGAATGGATATATTCAGAAAACTTGCCTAGTTTAGTTTTGCCCTTTCAGAAAACATCTTTGAAGTGGACACGTTCATAGGAGACATGTTTTGTATTACTTATCTTTCAAGCCAGCCACATTCCTTATTCCGCTCATTTCAAATTTCATTTTTTGTTTCGAGATAAATACTAATGAGTTTGTTTCGCATTTTATTTAACTATAATTAACACAAAGCTGATTTTTTCCCTTAAAAATGACGAATGATAGTAACGAATTAGTTTTAATGAATCGTGCCGCAGTTACTATATTTGGGATTTCACATAGATACCTAACTCTCTCTCTCTCTATCTATATATTAATTTAATTGTGCACAGGTTACTCTCAAAACTGTTTTTAAAGTAGACAGGAGAAGCAAATTCCGGTCCAGCTTATCTTCTAACAAATAAATGGATAGGATATACCTCTGCAAAATGTGGAGTAGTTTATTAGTGATTCGGGAGCTGTATTTGAAGAGGGTAGTTTAAAAATAGTTACGCTAAAATTAAGGAAAATTTAACATTTATGTTGTTGTTCTAAGAGGTCCACAATAATAAAAAATGCTGCGAGTTCGTGTATAATTTAAAAACTCTGTTATTTTTGTGTAGTCAAATGTGTTGAAAAAAAGCACGCTTCATGTATGTTTGTATGTATGTATGTTGATGTATGTATGTATGTTTAAGTTAACTAATACGAATCTCAAGCATGATACTCCGGTTTTTTGGGTTGGATTTTCATTTTGCAATTTTATTTTGGAGTAAAGTTGAGGGAAAGATGAATGCGTGGATATTTACGGAAATATTGCCAAAGGTAAGGTGCCCTGGTATGGCAAGAAGGAATAGTTTTCAGATATGGGATACTTTATGGGGTGTGGAGGGAGAAGGCCAGATGAAATTTGAATTTAATATTTTGTTGCCTGGAAAAACAGAAACCCTACCCTTCATGACTGTAAAGTTTTTTTTCCTCCAAATATATTTAATCAAAAGAACCCATGATTACAGTAGATCCGTAAGTCTTCATTGGAGTCCAGACAGGCTGATGCAATAAACGCTCATTTGTATTTGACGTAACTAGTGGTGCTAGTTCTCACAGTGGCATCTTTTAATTATCAGAGTGATTAGAAAATGAAAGCAAGCATTAGAAATAGAAACTTAGAGACAAGAGAAAAAATGTAAGGTATATACTGAGTGGCTGGGGTGTTTATAGTTGATTGAGTAACGTGAGAGTTAGATAATGTAAGAATGTTAATAAACTCCTGCTGATCATTTTGCTGCTGTGAATGAAGCTCACAGATTTTTCAGTTGTTCTTTTTTTGTAAAAATGACCATCACCCTTTGGTTTATTAATTAAAGGATGAATAATTCAGTGTTTTCACAGACGAGGGAGAAGTGTTCTAGCTTTCAGACATCCTAGCAATGCGGTATACATCGTTGTGTAGTGATAAATGGTTGGTATTAGCATAAGTTGAAATTGCCTGTAGTCTCTGAAGAGTCTGGGGAATTATGCGTCAAGAAAGTCAAACTTTAAAACGAAATAGTATATTCTGTTATTAGACGAAAAAAAGAAAGGTTATTTACCTGAAAAGATATCTCAGCAATCTGATTTACCACAGTAAATTTAACGGGAATATATCTGTTTATGGGAAAAAAAAAAGGTTAATTTAC
>NC_061110.1:16622053-16627053 GCF_015104395.2 Macrobrachium nipponense | reverse complement strand
TCAGTTGCACTTTGACACAATTGTTAGGAGAAGGTGGGAATTAAAAATGAAGCAAAAGAATATGAAAGGTGGTATAGTAAAAGGAACGAAAGGCGCTGCAGCTAAGGACCGAAGGGACTGGCCCCCTGCGGGATTCACTCCATAGATCAACAATCCCAATGGGATTTAACAGATCGTGTGTGGAGGGCTTTGCCACACCTGGAAATCGAACCCGGTATTTTGATAGAACTCCGCTTCCTGTAAAAACCAAAAGATTGAATCTCTAATAACGCCATAACTTTACAATTACAAAGCAACGAAACAAAAAAAAACAAAACAACATAAAAATTGGATAGGAAAAGGGATTATAATTTTCCATTCCATTGAAAAATATGCATCTCTAACAAAGTCATAACCTTAAAATTATAACAAACGTGAACAAAACAACCACTGAGTATTGGATAAGAAAATGTATTATAATTTTCCAATCCATTCTGAAAAAAAAACATAAGATTGAATCTCTAACAAAGCCGTAACCTTAAAATTACATAACAACGTGAACAAACCAACCACTAAATATGTAATAGGAAAATGGGTTTATTCCCAATCCATTCTGAAAGAGAAAAACAAAAGAATACATTTCTAACAAAGCCATAACTTTACATTTGCAAAGCTACATAAACAAAACAATCGCTGAAAATTGGATAGAAAAGTGGTTCCATTATTTTTTTCGGCCTGGATGGCCTTCCTGCATCGCGCGGGAGCAAAACGGTTCATGGAAAGCCAATTCCCAAGGAGAGCTTCCAGCTTTCACCCAGCTTAAAGGATTTTCCTCTCAATGTTGTTTTCGCTCTCTTCCAAATTTATTAGTTTTAAGCTCGGTGAGGCGGAAGCAGCCGCTTAAGAAGTCGCACGACTCGAGAGTTACTATTTAAAGAAGCTATTACAAACGTGGGTTGCTTCAACTGATTTGACAGGTTGGATGGTGTCCTTTAGTTACGTCATCAAACAAAGACTGTGAGCAGAAAATAGGTGTCCTTTAGTTATGACATCAAGCGAAAAAGTGTAAGTAAAAAAAAATGGCGTCCTTTAGTTACGACATCAAGCAAAAACTGTAAGTAGAAAATATAGTGTTCTTTAGTTACGACATCATGAAAAAACTGTAAGTAGAACATATGGTGTCCTTTAGTTCCGACATCAAGCAAAAACTGTAAGTAGAAAAAAACGGTGTCCTTTAGTTACGACATCAAGCAAAAACCATAAGTACAAAAAAAAATGGTGGCCCTTTAGTTTTACGACATCAAGCAAAAACCTGTAAGTAGAAAATATTGTGTCCTTTAGGTTTACGACATCAAGCTAAAACTGTAATGGAAAAAATGGTGTCTTAGTTATATCAAGCAAAAATTGTAAGTGGAAAAAATGGTGTCCTTTAGTTACGACATCAAACAAAAACTTCAAGTGAAATAGTCTGTAGAACTGTAGCGAAAATGTGATCCATTGCTACGCTAATACTACCCTAATATTATTATCCTTGCATTTTATTACTTTTTTATCTGCTTACTAATATATATAATACACACACACACACACACACACACACACACACACACACACACATATATATATATATATATATATATATATATATATATATATATATATATATATATATATATATATATATATATCATATATATTTATATTATTCTTTAATAAGTGAGAACTCTTCTTTCTATATTTCCCTTCACCTCCTCTAACTGCTTCGTACTAGCTCCAGTTTGGCCTTGTTCCATGTGAATGAGTTTCATTGTCTGAATAATAATAATAATAATAATAATAATACTAATAATAATAATAATAATAATAATAATAATAATAATAATAATAATAATAATAATAATAATAATAATAATAATATATGAAGGTAGGAAACCCTCTCTCAAACACGTTTTGTTAAAGATGATGGCAGCATCAGTGGAATTGAATTTATATATGGTCTTTTCAATTCTTCTTATTCTCTTCTCATCAGGGCTGATATTTACAATATAGCTGGCTGATGTTCATATATTGGTTAAAGAAATGTTTTCTAAAAATACTCACGCTCACCTTTCGTTGAAAGTGAACCGATGATACGGTTGGAAACGTTGGAATTCCGTTACCCACTTAGACTAAGATTTGTTGACCAATTTTGTTATCATATCAATAAATTAGTATTTTTAGAAAACATTTCTTTAACCAAGATATGAACATCGGCCAGCTATTAGCAAAATATCAGCCTTGATGAGAAGAGAATAATAAGAAGAATTGAAAAGACCATATATAAAAATCAATTCCACTGATGCTGCCATCATCTTTAACAAAACGAATAATAATAATAATAATAATAATAATAATAATAATAATAATAATAATAATAATAAATCATGCCTAGCCGCAACTCTAAAGGAATAGTCTGCAGAAATAGAGACCTACCCACTCATCCTAAGAGAAAAAAATACTACTGGCGTAGCTTGCGAAGAGAAGGTATATCTTTGCATTTTACTAACAGGCTAGTTATGTGCATGCTTTGCTCATTATTTTGCAATAAAAATCTAATATCTTAGAAAAATATAGTTCTTCATGTTTTATTAGGTAACATTACCTATGGATTCTTTGTTGTTCAAAGACTTATCTCAAATAAATTTTTATTACTTTTAATATACAGATGCTATATATAAGTGGCTTACCACACTAGCACGTCATTATTGTATATCACAGTACGTATTCTGGACGCCATAGGTCTTGTACATCTATTGGCTTTTGCATATTTTCTGTATGCTGAAGAATGAATAAACATCTGTCTATCAATCTACCATGTTTATTAGACCACGTTCGCTAATGTACAACAACGTCCTACTTTCTCCTTCTCAAGATAAGTGTCTTTGCTCTCATGGTGAAGAAGTGGGATGAACGCTATACATTTATTTTCAAAGTAACCCAGATGAAAACAAAAAATAATCATAATTTTTCAGTAACCAGATGAAAACAAAAAAAGTAATCTAATTTTCAGACACATGAATCATTTGTTGCTAATCCTATGCTAACTTCAAGAAGTTCAGGTTCAGATGATGTTCTTAAGTTATTATCATAATGGATACCAAACATAGTAAGCTAAGGAGTTCTCGAAAGTAATTTTTTGTAAGGTATCTAGTCTTACTTCTTACTCCTAGTAGATATAGTTCAAATGGTAAATTATTATCCTTGTCTATCATTCTCATTCATTCCTTAAATTAATAATGAAAATGCAGGGGCAGGCCTGAAATACAAGTTAATTTCTTAGGAATGCAGTATTAATAAAACTTTTGTCTCAGTCCATAAATTTAATTTAGCTATAAATCTCTGTCATGCTTTATTAGCAATAGTGAAAATACAGGTACAAATCTTAAATACGATTCAATGTCCCAAGGCTGCAATATAAGTAAGCCTAATACCAGGCTGAAATCATTAGACAAAATAAATATTATTTTGCATTCGTGCTATTTATTGCATTAAACCTTTCTAAGGTATGACTTAATAATAAGTAATGAAAATACAGAAACAAACCTAAAATACAATATAATTAAGACTTTACCCAACTGAATTAGTTATTGATAAAATTAATATTATCTTTCTCTCCTACTAATGATTACATTAAGCCTTTGTAATTCTATATTTGCCTGAAGGCAGCAAAAGCATAAACCGCTTTGCGCATTGATGCATTATTTCCCATTGCAAAATGTTTCAGCAAAACATTATTTAGAACGTTCTAATGTAATATCCAGTCAGAAATTCATAAAATGTTTATAATTATAATATCTGGGGCAAGACTATTACAATAACTTCTCTCTGCTCTGCTAATGGCAGAAAAACAATTAAACCATAAAGAATGGTATTTGCTAAATGTTATTGATGAATTGGTGCAAATTCTGGCTTGTTTATTAATGGAAATAAAGGGAGCCATGTATATTCCTGATTATTATTATTATTATTATTATTTTGATTATTATCATTATCATTATTATTTTATTATTTTTATTATTATTATTATTCATTATTATTATTATTATTATTATTATTATTATTATTATTATTATTATTATTATTATTAATTATTATTATTATTATTATTATCATTGTTATTACTTATACAATGTTCTCTGTCTCTCTCTCTCAAACGTGACGTCGTCCAGATCTACGGGACATATTCCAGCAATAACTGCTGAGGGACTGAATTCCATTGGCGATTCTTTCTCCTTATATCCTTCTTCTTCTTCTCATTTTTCTCATTCTTCTTATTATTATTATTATTATTATTATTATTATTATTATTATTATTATTATTATTATTATTATTATTATTATTATTATTATTATTATTGTTATATAAAAAAAAATCACCATTAATTTCGGTAAGCCCACTGGTGGGTATATATTATTATTATTATTATTATATTATTATTATTATTATTATTATTATTATTATTATTATTATTATTATTATTATTATCCATAATGTTTCCCTCCTTCTTTGGTAAACATTTCCTTATAGGATGCATTCGTACTTCAGTAAATTATGTCATAAACAAATCGTCCATTTGAGATAGAGAGAGAGAGAGAGAGAGAGAGAGAGGCGAGAGAGAGAGAGAGATGGCGACTGGCACACTTATGACGACACTGATCTCCCAACATTGAGAAAGAGAATAGAGAAAAGAAAGACAGAAAAACAGAGAGAGAGAGAGAGAGAGAGAGAGAGCAGCGACGTGATAAAACAAATTGTGAAGCCACATAAATTAACATTTGAATGATTAGCGAGCCGTATCTGTATGGGCCCCCTGCCCTACATTATCTAATCGGGTGAGAGAGGGGAGATAATGTACTGAAGGGGACCTCAATAACCACTGGTGTGTAATAGGGAAGTCAGATATGGAGGGAAAGGGGACCATGAGCTTCGATATTATATTTTTAAAAAATTTCATTAAAACTTTCATTATCATTACAGCTGT
>NC_061110.1:16612053-16614553 GCF_015104395.2 Macrobrachium nipponense | reverse complement strand
ATATATATATATATATATATATATATATATATATATATATATATATATATATACACATATATGTATTATATATTAGAGGTGTATGGATATCCGCCATCCCGCATCCTCATCCGCAGATTATCGACAATTTTTAGAACTCCCACATCCGCATTCACATCCGTATTGACAAGTTTTCAACATCTGCATCCACATCCACATCCTCATTGGCAGCACATGCAACATCCGCATCCGCATCAGCATCCGCATCCGCAGTTGGGAAGGGAATGCGGATATGCGGATGTCACCCCCTACTCACTGTTCCAATAGTCCATAATCCATATACTCATACATTGTAGGTAACTTTAGAGGTCGTTTTTTCTAAATTTGGCTTTTTCTATTTACTTATTCAGAATACATGATGCACATTACAAGATATAATTAACTCAGTTACAGTATACCTGTTTTATAGCATTTTTGTTTTAGCAACTTCATCATGTCACTCATAGCAGTTGTTGATCATAAAGGTATTGTGTTTATTTGGAAATCTCTCTCTCTCTCTCTCTCTCTCTCTCTCTCTCTCTCTCTCTCTCTCTCTCTCTCTCTCTGAAAGCAAAGATTGGCTTTGAGTTTTGTCACTCTTATGCAGTGAGTATGAAATAACCTTTTGCCAAAACAACGACAAACGTTTGTGTACTGCTTGTACTTTTTATGTACTGTTTGTACTTTTTTACGTTCATATGGAAGCATCAGCAGATACGCACATAAGTACAGTATCAGTTTGTTTCAACCAGTTCAGCAAATATTGTTATCCTCCATTCTCTTTCTTCAAATTTATGCAAATTATATATATCCTGTAATATTTCTAATAACTTTTAACCCCATTACCCTCCTGGTAACACATAATTTTGAATTATGTGGCTGAAAGTCGTCTATCACAAGCAAATATATCGAAATTACTTGGACCTACATAAAATCCGCATCCGCATCCGCGAGGGTATGGCCATCAAATATCCGCATTTGCATCCGACATCCGCTTTTTCATTTTTTGATATATGTGTTCGCATCCGCATCCACAAATTTTTAAAAGGTTGATATCCTCATCCGCATCCGCATCCGCAAATCAAATTTTCAGACATCCGATCACCTCTAATATATATATTATATATATATATATATATATATATATAATATATATATATATATATATATTATATTGATATCCGCATCCGCATGCCTCATCCACCATTATCCGCATTTTTTAGAAACTCCGCATCCGCATTCACATCCGTATTGACAAGTTTTCAACATCTGCATCCACATCCACATCCTCATTGGCAGCACATGCAACATCCGCATCCCGCATCCGCATCCGCAGTTGGAGAATGCGGATATGCGGATGTCACCCCCTACTCACTGTTCAATAGTCCATAATCCATATACTCATACATTGTAGGTAACTTTAGAGGTCGTTTTTCTAAATTTGGCTTTTTCATTTACTTATTCAGAATACATGATGCACATTACAAGATATAATTAACTCAGTTACAGTATACCTGTTTTATAGCATTTTGTTTTAGCAACGTTCAATCATGTCACTCATAGCAGTTGTTGATCATAAAGGTATTGTGTTTATTTGGAAATCTCTCTCTCTCTCTCTCTCTTCGGCTCTCTCTCTCTCTCTCTCTCTCTCTGAAAGCAAGATTGGCTTTGAGTTTTGTCACTCTTATGCAGTGAGTATGAAATAACCTTTTGCCAAAACAACGACAAACGTTTGTGTACTGCTTGTCCTTTTTATGTACTGTTTGTACTTTTTACGTTCATATGGAAGCATACAGCAGATACGCACATAAGTACAGTATCAGTGGCTGAAAGTCGTCTATCACAAGCAAATATATCGAAATTACTTGGACCTACATAAAATCCGCATCCGCATCCGCATCCGCGAGGGTAGGCCATCAAATATCCACATTTGCATCCGTATCCGCATTTTTCATTTTTTGATATATGTGTCCACATACCCATCCAAAAATTTTAAAAAGTTGATATCCGCATCCGCATCCGCAAATCAAATTTTCAGACATCCGATACACCTCTAATATATATATATATATATATATGGGGGGGGGGGGATATATATATATATAATATATATATATATATATATATATATATATATATATATATATATATATATATATATATATATATATATATATTATATATATATATATATATATATATATATATATATATATATATATATATATGTATATATCTATATATATATATGGTATATATATATATATATATATATATATATATATATATATATATAGATATATATATATATATATATATATATATATATATATATATATATGTAATTGTAATAACCACAATACCCTCCTAACTTCTCAAATACTTTGCTCTTTTTTCGATAAGCTGGTCACTACAAAGCCTTGAGGAATTTGAGAAGTAAAGATTGGGCATTGTAGCTATCATACATATATATATATATATA
>NC_061110.1:16596947-16604053 GCF_015104395.2 Macrobrachium nipponense | reverse complement strand
AGATATGGTCGAAAACTGCATTTGTAAGCTGATATTCTTACAGTATAGTAATATACAGTCATTTGTCTTCATTTTGAAAGAAAATTGGAAGTCTCTAGGACAATATTTATATTTATGGTGAATTTTTGAAAAAAATATTTGTTTATGTCCTCGTGTTACAAATTCATGCATTATTTGTGTGATAATATTTTCTCTGTGTTTCTTTTATCGTTTTCACAATGTATTATATACCAAAATGATTGAAATTTAGTGTCCATAACAACAATAAAAAAAGTAACTTGTTACCTTTAACCGTTTTGCGCACAGCGCGATTTGAATACAATTATATATGAAATTTCGTTTTTTTGCGCTATCATATATCGCATTATTTATATATGATAATGATAACTTTTTTCATTTCTGATGGTTTGCATACTAAACTTCAGCCAATGAAAAAAAAGGAGCCAAAATAAACTCTTAATCTTGAAAACTAAGTGCGCTGTGGTTTTTTGAAATAATAATTTTTTTATTTTTTTTCTGCTTCCGCGCTCACCTCAGAAACACCTCCGGCACACGGGAGACATTTTTTTTTTTTTTACCGCTTCGGCGTTAAGGGTTTAAACCACAACCATAATCGTCGTTCCCCCGACGCTAGCAAGACGTCCCACTCCACGGCCGTGCAGAGATGTTGCTGTCGTTTTGTATCCAGGGTGATTACGAGAGTTTCTATAGTCTACAGAGTTCTACAGTGCTTTTTTTTTTTTTATCTACAGAGACCGTTAGAAGTCTTTCTACAGGGAGGAGTCTGTTCGCTTTCTACAGTCTGTGCTGGAAGTTGCAGACAAAGAGGGATATTCAAGAATCCAAAATGAGAGAAATTTTTGAGATGAAGCATGATAAGACTACTTTCAATGCCAGAGACGTGCGGTTTATTACTATTTTTTGACCAGTTGCTAGGCAGGGGATAGCAATTTTAGGTGGCCGATCTCTGTCAGGAAAGAGGGGGGAAAAAATGGGCTATAGATTTAATAATATATTTTAATATGCCAAGTGATGTGGCTGTGACTTTGCGCAGAACAGAGCCGAAGCAATGACCTGAGAAAGCTGATAAGTCATTTTTTTGGGATGGCATGATATGAAGATGTTTGTTAAGGGGTCGTCAACATTTGTTCTGTAAGTTATATGTGAGGTCATGGGATCTTGTTCAAGGGCCTTTGGAAACTGGCTCCAACCAGTTACATGGGGCGTTGACGAAGTGTGAGTTCATATGTACGTGTGCGCCTCTTTCATTCATAATGGCATCTTTAGCCAAATCTATGGGGAGACTTTCCAGAGAGGTCCATGGGAGAAAGGCAGAATGCTAGGATGGCTCTGCAAAAAGTTTATTTAATTGCGTGTGTGATATTCTGGGCTGTAATGGTAAGTGTATCTTACTTTAGCCAAAGGGGATTGGCTTGTTTAATACCTTGTATAGATGTCATACTTCATTTAGTCTTTGACTTTGTTGTTACAATAGTGTGTGCTTACGAGTATGTTCTCGTGTCTTTGTAACAGGCGTTTCTGGCAAGGGGACCGAGAGTCCTAGGGGGCCAAGGGTCCCATGTGGAGAAGAGATAATTGGTGTGACTAATTACTGATTAAGACATTTACATACTGGGGGCTTACTGAGCTAGTTAGTCTGTGAGAACTTGAATTATTCTTTCCCCATTGTTAAATAAATATATATTTTTTGGTAATGCATGACTCTCATTTGATGACCTGTAGAATGGAGAGAGAGAAAGGTTGTGAGTCGGGAGAGAGAGAGAGAGAGCGGAGGCTATTTTGGCGATCGCTTAGAGAGAGAGAGAGAGAGAGACAAGAGAGAGATGAGAGAGAGGAGAGATTGAGTGTGTTATCAGTTTTGCCTTAACGCTTCGGGTTTCACGCATACCAAATATTAATACCCTTCTCTGGTAAATGGTATCAAGATGGGAACATATATTAACATAACATATATATATATATATATATATATATATATATATATATATATATATATATATATATATATATTATATATATATATATATATATATATATGAGTATATATGTATATATAACCATGTCCTTTGAATATATATGTGTGGGGAAGCATGAGAGAGAAAGAGAGAGAGAGAGAGAGAGAGAGAGAGAGAGAGAGAGAGCGTTAGTCTATTTCGGACTTCAACAAAAGAGAAAGAACATTTCCCCAGACGTTCTCACATCTTATTTCACAAGATTTCCCCCAAAACTCCGACACAGATTTGTCCTATCGCCATTAAGGCCCAACTTAAGAGACCGTAATGTCGGTAAATAGAAGAAGAGGTTCGCTTATAGAGGCCATTTTGAACATTAGTTTCTACAGCCTCAAATAAGAATTTCTCCAGGGTGAAGAAATAAAACAAAAGTGAAGACAAATAGAACAGGAGTATATAAGTGCATCAGACACGTTTTATGTTTATATATATAATATATATAAATATATACTATATATATATATATATATATATATATATATATATATATATATATATATAATATATATATATAATATATATATATATATATATATATATATCCATTCAGGAAATCGCAGACAACCACATCAGATGAAACATTTATTTGAGACGTTTCGCACATACAATGTGCATTCAGTCTGTTGAGATAAAATCACATACATATTAACATTCAATAAGAGCAGGATTCTTAATATAGTAAAAATACAAGATTAAAATTAACTTAAAATTGACATAAAGACTAAAAATTTATAACGTAAACTAAAAAGTAAAAAGTACAAATAAAAAACAAGCGCAACCAAGCGTTAGTTGAGAAGGAAGGAGGTAGAATGACTAGACTTGGGCAAGAAGTTTAAAACGTTGACTATGCCATAAAGGGGGAGAAGATGAAACTCCACTATTCAACGAGGAACAAGACGTTTAATATATAATGACTCTAGAGTGGTTATGTAATGAGTCTTTAACCGAGCCTAAAATAGAGAAGTGTTGTTTCTTCACCTCTATCTTGCAATTGATTGCGTGATTTTTTATGTTTGAGTGTTCAGGGCTACTTAATTTTTGACCGGTCCTAAAACTAAAGTCCATGTGACTGCATTATCTCATCTGCAGCAGCCATCTTAGTCGACCCAACGTAAAATTCCGGGACATCCCGGGCACGTAAATTTGTATACCAGGTCTTTAGATCGCATGAACTGCTCCAGATGATCTTTGAAGCAGAAAAAAAGAGCCTATTTCGCATGGGAGCGAATTAGGAAAGTTTTTTACAACAAGTTTTTGAGAAGTTATTTTTTATTAAAAAAAAAAAAAAAAAATAATATTCGGTCTAACTTTGGAACCAAAATTATCTTTTAATTCAGAGGGCTATTGCAGTGAGCGTAAATTTTCGAGAAGTAGTTTTTATACAAAAAAATTTATATTCGGTCTAACTTTGGAACCAAAATGCCTTTAAATTGAAAGACCCACACGTTGACAGCAAGGTTTTGTGCCGTTAATTTTCATTAAAAAATTATATTCAGTCTAACTTTAAAACTTTGGAACAAATTCGGAGTATTGTTGTATTTAGAGCAAATGTTTGAGAAGTATTTTTTAATAAAGGAATTATCTTCGACCAAATAATTTTGAACCAAAATATCTCTGATAGCAAAGGATTATATCACATCAAATTATTGAGAAGTCGTTTTTAGAAAACAATATTCTCGATTTAACTTTGCGACCAAAATATCTAAGAATTCAAAGAGTTATTGTACTGATAGAGTGTAATCAATATAGCTCCCCAATAAAAAATAAAAAAATAAATTATCTGATAGGTTAGAGACGATATCACGTAGCAAGAAAAAAACATTTTTAATCAAACAATCATTCGAAATTGACAGGCCCTCGAAAACATTCCATAAGTGACGGGAACAATTTTTCGAAGCGAAGATAAATGTGCTTCAGTCGCCTGATACGTTCGCGAGCTGGTATTATTCTTTTTCGTAATGAGTCAGCGAATGTAATAAGGTAATAAAATGGATCGGCCGGTCAGTTATTGATCTGGCTGTTGTTAAATTCACTTACACATTCACATACACACACGCACACACATGCACACACACGTCTTCTACGCTTTTCAAGACAATCATTCTCAACTGGACCCTAAAGAATTTTCTGCATTAAAATGTAAGTAAATTTTAGGTTCCCCCATTAATCCAATGACCTCAGGATCTGTCATAAGGTTAAAACTGTAGATTTCATCGTGGTGCCTTCAGAACAGCTTTAAAACAGCAAGGCCAAGAGGTCCTTCAATGCAGAGATATTATGTACTTCATAAAGAGTACTTTTTTATATCTAGGGAGATTGTTTAGCAGTTCCATGGCTTTACAAACTTGTCCTACAGCATTTACATATATATATATAGAAAACAGTGGTCCCAGTAATAGAGCACTTGTCATGGTAGCGGGAGCCAGGTCTAGGCCTTGTATGTATATGTATGAATAGAAGTTGGAAATTACCATAACATATACATGAGAGGAGTTTCCTCCACCTTAGGTCGCATTAACAGTCTTTCCTGTTAATACATTATTTATTTTTCTCTGTTTACGCGTCTGAGAGCATCCAAGTCGTCTGTTAAAATACGTGACTACGAAGAGAAAACATTCTGAATAGGACATACGTAGGGTTGGTGTGTCCTCAATAACATGGTCACCATTATTCTTACCGTTAAGTTTCTGACAGGTTAGCTCGCTTCATCTTGGAAATGTTTTGACAAGTAAAATAATGAAATAATAGTGATAGCTGCTATATCATGCAAAAAGTGATATTATAATGAGTGATGATCACATGTGCGCAGTCAGGTTCATTATGGTATTTTATTTATTTTTATGCAAGAGAATACGATAGCTGCAAGACTGATTTTTCCCTTCCACTAAGATCAAACTAACTTTCACCTTCCCTCGCTCTAGATATCTCGACAGGTATCTCGATAGATAAATGGATATTTAACGTAATTCCTATTTTACTCCATTTACGCTATAACAAACTTGCCTCTCACAGTTTTTCCCTTTCCCTGCAAAGGGTATATTGAAAAATCTGCTTGCAACTTTGGGACATGTAGTCACTTGAATCAATTTATCAAAATATATCAACAAAAAAAGGATTTAATTATTTTCGCAGTTTTTCGTTTAAATTTGAAGTGTTCGCTCTCAGTATGACGATGTGGTATTTCATTGAGGTAAATTTCCTGTCCGTGGTTAATGAAAAATTTTATTGGAGTAAATTTCCTGTTCGAGGTTAAGTGGACCTCATCAACGTTAAATCGTTGCTGGCATAAGGCACCAGGCATTTAATGTGACATTTCTTAACACAAGATAGTAGCTAATATGTTTTAAACAATTCGTTCTTTCTATAAGTTGTTTTGATGCAAGGACATTACGCTGAAACGTTTAAATAAATGCAATTAGTTTTTAGTTAATTTTGCGAAAGCAGAAACATAAGAGAACAGTGAGCTTTTAAACAGTAATTTTATCATATGTGCAAAATATGTATAGAACGATGCACAAAAGGATTAAAACATGATAAAACTGTTTAAAATAATCATTTTCTTGCATTCGCAAAAGCAATAACAAAAATTGCATTTACCTAATCGTTTCAGCGCAAGATCATCGCCTCAAGCTGTTATGCTACCTACTCAAGGCTAGAGAATTAGAGGAATTAAAATAAGTATAATCAGTCCTGTTGTCATCTATGTAGGCATCGTGCTTCAAAATACAGGTTATTAAAATGTCCCTGTTAGCAGGATTCTTTGGCAAATCTCCGTATTAAAGATTTGTTCATATCTCTTCTGCTCTCAAACTATATCTCCCACTGCTATGACAATTCATTTCAGATATTTATGGTCTTTAATCTGCGAATCACTATATTTTGCTTTCAAAATACTCGTAATCGTTGCTTTGATTTTAGTAAATTAATTAGAACAACTGCAAATTTGTGTGTTATTATTATTATTATTATTATTATTATTATTATTCAATAAATCTTATCCGAAATATTAGTATTATTATTATTTTTTTTTTTTTTTTTTCATCCAAAATTCAACTGCCAGCCCACCATTTTATGGGTGGGAGGTGGGGGGTGGGGGGGTGGGGGGGGGGGTGGGGGGGGGGGGGGGGGGGGGGGGGGGGGGGTTCAGTTAGGGGACGGGAACCTCTGACCTAGACTTATAATCAGTATACCTCGGTGTGCTGTAACCAACGGGGAAGACGCTATTAAGGAGTTGCTTATATCCGCCCTACGGTCCCAATTAGCATAACTCCAGGAAACCAATCAACTTATAAATAGAGGTTCATTATCTCCGGTCCCCCTCAATTTCAGTTCCGCGTCTGGAACGAAATATTGAAAGATTCGAGAATTGTCTCTCCAGTACAGCTTCAGTGGATAGTGAAAATGAATTTACAACCATATAGCAGTTCTCCTTAAAGTATATTGCATAGTTTACTTATATTTACGTCTTTATTTTTTCTTTTCTAATAAGTGATCTCTCTTTTTTCTGGATTTCCTGTTGCCTTTCGTTACTTCTTCCAAAAAACACTCCATTTCCTTTTGAAGGTTGAATTTTCAAACTCAGTGGCCACTGTGGGCTTGTTCCATATGGAATAGGGTTTCATCTTCTTATATAAAAAAAAAAGAAAAAAAAAAAAAAATAATAATGAATGATTTTATTCTCCCTTACGCTGCTGCTGTTGTTCTTGTTGGAGGAGTGAAAGGTCTATGGAAAAGCCTAAAAAGGTTCTAAAAAAAGATGATTCGCTTTGAGTTAAAGATACAGGAATTTTAGGATAGGATAGTTATGATTTATTTATTAGAATGAAAATGTAAAGAATGAATAATGTGTATATTAAACTGCACAAAACAAATATTTCAAATAAAATGAAGCGTTTTGATTTTAATTTTTGATGGTGAAACAACGAACTATTTGACCATAAGATTTTAGCACACTCCTCCGAGTAAGCTAGATGTCTGATCGCACCTTGTTGTGGATGTTTGAGCCTATTGGGTGCTTTGCTGATTAACCCAGTCATTTAACTTTAGTTGATGATCTACTGACTTCGATTAAAA
>NC_061110.1:16581947-16594447 GCF_015104395.2 Macrobrachium nipponense | reverse complement strand
ATGTCTACCTACTAAGAAAGAGGCCAAGTTCAAACCTCCTTCCATACAGGCTTCAGTGGGAGTATAGCTCACTAAAAGGAGACCAAATACAAAGTCTTTTCTACAAAAGATTCATTGGGTGTATAGCCTATTACAAAGTAGTTAAATAAGACAAGTTCATTGTTCCTTTCATACAGGCTTAGGCTGAGCAATGTTCAGAAGCAATCTAAAGACGTCGTTCAACGTATCAAGAGACTTTTGATCAGTCTGCCTCTATTTCCCAAGTAATTTCAAGTTTCTCCGCCTCACAGACAACACGTAGAATGAGATTTTTCCGCTCGGATTTTTCGGCTTTTGACTTCTGCTTCAAAAGCGTTGTATGTTTGAGTCGGTCCTTTCTTTCCAGCGAGTTTGTTTATCGCTTTTCTTTTTTTTCTTTTCATTGCAAACTTTGAGAGTTTCCTCTCTTGATGCTTATTGACTTTCTGATAACTTTCTCCTTTTCCAGAACCCTAATTATGGGTTCCAGCGTCTGAAGAATGAGTTTCTTCAGCTTCCGTTTTGGAAATATCATCGTCATCAAATATATAAAAAAAGTAATATAGTTGGAGTAGTATAGCATTTTGTATAGCAATTGTTCAATCGCTATAACAAATGCTGCATTGGAAAACACTTGTGAATAGCAAACATGAACGTTAATTAGAATTTAAATACAAAACTACTAAATTCATACAATTTTTTTTTTTAGTCACTACATACAAAACAGTCATTGGGACTGGTAATTAATTCTTAAGACACATGCTTACCAGCTATGCTCATATTGCAGGGCGCAATTGCAATATAGTTGATCGAGTTTTACTTTATTCTAGCAACTAAGGGCGAATTGGGACCGGACCTGCTTCTGACCCTTGTAGGGACACTTATCGTTCCAGTACAAAGGGGTCATACTAGGTCACGCTAGGGACGGAGCGCAAGAGGAAGGTGTTGCTCTTAAGGAGACTAAGCAGGAACTGACAACGGACTTCGTGGCACCACCCCGCTCAGCCTGGAAAACAATTAAGTACCAGCAGAGAGGTGTTATAGGAATACAGATCTTGGAGTTCACCTCCCTTTAATTCACTGACTCCTGATTCTCAAAAAACTCTCCACTCCTCTCTTGTAGCTGTCCTATCTAAAAGGATATTAGGCCCAATGTTAACAGTCTAGACAGGTTGGAATATTGAATTAAAGATATAATATTAAGATATATATATATATAGTATATATATATATATATATAGATTATATATTTATATAATTTATATATATATATATATATATATATATATATATAATATATATATATATATATATATATATATATATATATATATTATATCTAATGTCATTTTTTTTTTACAAGATTTCCTATGTAATGGTAATAGCCGCAATGCCCTCCTATCTTCTCATATTCTTTGCTCTTTTTTGGATACGCTGGTCACTACAAAAAGCCTTGAGATCCAACCTCAGAGAAATATAAAGAAATCTTGATGTCCCGTAGCTGGCATCATAACTTCTTCATATTCTCTGAAGTTGGATCTAAAGGTCATGTAGCGACAAGCGTATACATAAAAAGAGTGAGAAATTTGAGAAGTTAAGAGGGCATTCTGCTATTATAATTATATATATATATATATATATATATATATATATATATATATATATATATATATATATATATATATCTATATATATATATATATGTATGTATATCCATTGGAAAGGAGATGACTGACATTTCATTGAGAAAGCAGAAAGCACACGCATTTTGAAATTAAGCAAATGAAGTTCAGGCCTCATTATCAGCCATTACCTGTTGTACCAGATCGCTGAGCTTTGTTGCTAACTTTCGGAATCCTTGGTATACTTAAGGGGGCAGCGCCTTGATACCCTATCAAGCCCTTCGCTTTTATCTTGGGACTGTTATAAGTGAAGAAACTATCCCACAGGAATTCAGCTGAAGCGTTTCGGTAAATTCTCCGTAATTTTTGTACATTCCGAGTTCTGTTCCAAGTTATGAAAAACTCAAATTATTGAGGAAGTAAATCCACAGTAGTATGTCTGTTTGGTTTTGTCATTTAAAATATATAAAGAGCAGAAAGCTTTCGATGACCTGATTGGCCCTACTTGTCAAGGAAGGAATTGACAAGGAGGACCCTTGCAGGTTATCGAAAGCTTTCTGCTGCATATTATTTTAAATAACAAAAACAAACAGGCAGACTACTGTGGATTTACTTTCCCATTTTATTGACTCATGTGATTATGAGTTTTCTTTGACTCAAATTACTATTATTATTGAGAAGATCAAGACTATTCATATGAAACAAGCCCACAGAAGGGGCCATTGACTCGAAATTCAAGCTTCCGAGAATGAAGGTGTTCATTTTCAAAGAATAACAGCCGATGGAAAATGAAAATACAGATGGAATAGATTAGTTATTAGAAAAGCAGATAAATTAATGACTAAGTAGGTAAATAGATAAAACTTGATGTAAACTATTAAAATACAGTTACAATTCCACGACATCCTTAGGGAGGCTGTTCCAGAGTCCAGGAATAAAGGACCTGTGGAACTGAGAAGTTCGAATTCGGGTATATTTAATACATATTGGTGCAGCGATTCTGGTTATCAAATGACAAATACGACACGGGTCAAATTTATTTATATTTTCAAAAGTAGGTGTCCTCGATAATACTCCCGCATGTCAAACTTTAATTCTCAAATGACGAATTTTCACATCTTATAACTGAGTACTTTGCATTTATGATTGACGCAGCGCACGATTACTTGTTCATAGGTTTTTACGAAAAATAATTACGTGATGTAATAAAGCGACGACTTCATTTCTATTTCAAATAATATATATATACATATATATATATTATATATATATATATATATATATATATATATATATATATATATAATATATATATATATATATATATATATATATATATATATATATATATATATATATATATATATATATATATATATATATATATATATATATATATATATATATATATATCATATATATATATATATATATATATATATATATATATATATATATATATATATATATATATATATATAACCATACATATATATATATATATATATATATATATATATATATATATATATATACATATGTGTGTCTTTGTCTGTTTACAATGCTTTTGTTTCCTTCACCAAGAAATCGTAATAATCATCAACATTTCGTACCATTTTCATTAAACAAATTTAGGTTTGCACAAATTTCATGGGGTTGTCTCGTGAAGTTTTTTTATATCACTCATATTACATTTTTAATTTCGGTGGATGGCTTGAATATTATTCTTCGTCTTCTTTCTTTGCATCTTTTTTTCTGGTTTTTATGTGAGGTCGATGTTGCTGACAGCTTTCTTCCACCTGGCTTGGTCAAATACATCGTTCTCTGACAATTGTTTGTCTCTCAGATCTCTAACTACATCCATCCACCTTCGCTTCTTCAGTCTTCCTCTCTCTCTCTCTCTCTCTCTCTATCTGTCTAAGCTGCATCCCAGACCATGCAAGGTTGTAAGATGCAAATATACCGGAAGATGCATTAGTAATTCTCTGGTAGACAATATTAAGAAGTGACCTCACGAAACGAGCTGTAAGGTTTTTTTCTTTTCTTTTCTTGCTTCTTCTTCTTTCAATTTTTCTTTTTTTTTTTTTTTCTTCTGTAAAGTCCTGTAAGGTAAGTCCCACCAGAAACATCTCTATACTGCATCACTCTCCTCCCCACTTATGTCTCAAGTTTCTCGTTGGACGAGTAGTTTACGTGCTCGCCTACCATTTCGGCAGTCCCGAGTTAAATTCCCCGCTCTGCCAACGTGGAATCAGAGGAATTTGTTTCTGGTGATTAGAAATCCATTATCGACATAATATTGGTTCGATCCCACACATATTATGTAAGTCATGTTGCTAAGTAAACCAGCTGGTTTCTGGCCACGTCAAAATATCTAATCCTTCCGGCCAGCCATTTGTAGAGCTGTTTAATCAGCTTAGTGGTCTGGTTAAAATAACTTACCTACTTCTGTTGCATCTCTTCTCATCAATGGGCATCCATACCTCTGCAGTCTTCTTTGTTGGAAAATCACAGTTATAACTTCATCGCCGTTTGATCAGGTCAGAGAACGGCAGTATGATTAGTTCCATTCAAAAACGCAGATATTTAGAACATTCGATTTCATTATCAGTATAAAAACGGAGGTAATGAATCGTAAATCATAACAAGAAGCTCACTGAAGAAGTAACGTGTTTTCTGACAGTAGTAACGTTCAATTTACTCGGTCAGTGTTAACCCACTGTGTCCCATTCGGTAGTTTATCTCTCATGGAGCAATGGAAACGCTCACGGTCAGATTATATTGAGATAATCTCAAGGATTATCTCAATATTAATAGAGACACGATTGTTGTTCAGATAAAGACTAAAGATTTGAAGCTGCAATCAAAAAAAAAATAAAGGGTAAATTCACTTAACATAAATACTAAGGATCAGAATTTTTTATTATTTTTTTTTAATATTTTCATAATTTATTTTTTTATATACTTATTTTTTAAATAATTTGTAATAAGTATTTAATTTGTAGATGGGTATGATTTATTCTCAGTAGTGTTCGGCAATGGTGAAATTGGTTTTAGAAATTAAAATGTACAACATAGCTACAGTTTTTGAATTTTCAAATTTTTCTGGGGCTTCGGTCGAAGGCTCGACCCCATAAATCTTTAAATGGGTCACCAGAATAAAGATACCTGTCCAGGGTTAATTCTCTCTCTCTCTCTCTCTCTCTCTCTCTCTCTCTCTCTCTCTTCTGACAAATTACATATTATTAAGTACTTGGCAATATCCAAGCTCATTAATTCTCTCTCTCTCTCTCTTCTCTCTCTCTCTCTCTCTCTCTACTCTCTCTCTGTCTCTCTTGCAAATTATTGACGATTCTAATGGCAGAAATTCTTACTGAAATTTTTAAAAGCTGGATTTCCATAGAACATATCAAGAGATGAGATACTGGTGAGTAGTTATTTGAGGATATCAATACCGGTGGCGCACCCAGCACCTCCCGCCCGCCCCCCGTCTCTCTCTCTCTATCTCTCTCTCTCTCTCTCGGCATTATTAATTCGATTATGATAGTCTTCCAATTATTATTGTTATTCAAAAAATTTTACCACCATAATAATTATTTTTGACTAATGTATTCTATTTAATGTTTTATTTCAAGATTCTCTTAGGAATGAAAATTACAGAAATTTTTGCCCATATTCCAACTTAATATTCCTATTCTATGCCTTTTTTAAATTACTTTTGATTTAACAAAAACGATCACGTTAGCCTCCTCTCTTCCAAACTTTTTTATTCATCAAAACACCGCATAAAAAAAACGTGGGTACAAAAATCATATGTTCATTGTTGCTTTGAAACAGAGATAACTATTTTTACATTTCGTATTGAACACCTCTCCAAGGGAATAATATTCTACCACTCCATTTTTAATCCCCAGACAAAAGGAACTCAATTTCGTCATATTTCCCATTTAAAAAAAAATGCAATTCATGGCTCTCTTTGATTCCTACCTTTCGCCGAATTCCTGTAGCATCCCACACACGTGTGTTTTTATGTTTCTTATTTAGTTTTATGTGGCTTCCTCTGTTGCTGTGACAATAGGTCGACTTTGCTTCATCGGTTGAAAAAACGCTATCTAGCTCTTCAATATGTATGTTATATGTATGTTATGTATGTATGTATTGTATTGTATGTATGTATGTATGTATGTATGTATGTATTGTATATATTATATAGATATATATATATATAGATATAGATATTATATACTATATATATCTATTATATATATTAATATTATATAGATATATATAGTATATATATATATATAGTATAATATATATATATATCATATATATATATATATATTATATATATATATATATATATATCATATTATTATATATATATATATATATCTATCTATATATATATAAGATATATTGGATATATATAATATATATATATATATATATATATATATATATAATATATATATATATATATATATATATATATATATATATATATATATATCTATATATCTATGTATATGGGTATATATAGATATATATATATTTATATATATAATCTATATATATATATACATATGTATATATATATATATATATATATATATATATATAGTTCAAATAAAACAAGAATAAAAGAAATATTTCTTTCGAAAAGACTTGTGCAATCTGAGATCAATTTCATCTTAATGTAACAGATTTTGCTTAGCAGCTCGTAATTCCTCCTCCACTTAATACTGCTTTATGATAATTATTATCGCTTTTATTACTAATTAATAAGCTTAAACGCAATGTCGAGAGTGTATTTAATTAATTCATTCTGAAGGGCTATTAACAATCATGAATCCTCTCGAGTATCGAGGAATCCTCAAGTAATTATATCATAGAGGGTTACCACTCATTTATAATTACCTCAGATCACGATTCTGATAATATTTAACCCGACTCTCAGACCAACGAATATAAATTATTGATAACAAAGAAATATAGGTGTAGGAGTATTTTGTTACAATCTAACAAAAAATGTCATAGCTGAATTTACCACCAATAAAAATTCGATACAATTTATCTGATCTCTCAGATCAAACAGGTATAAACATTGAAAACAAAAGCATAAACAAATTAAGAGATACTAGAGTTAACAAGGCGTGATCCGACCTCCAGCTTATTTGAGGTGCATTGTTTCACCAACGAAAATTAAATTAATACGATATATTTTATACAAGAAATAATTGTTCTGTATTGTTCAGCTTGCACATTATTGTTCTGTATATTAACATGCATATTAATTGATTTTTTTACATTGAATTCTAGTGAGAAAAAAAAATTAATATTAGTTCGTAAAATTTCTGTATCTTTAACGGAACGCAAAACTTCTTTCTTCAGACCTTCTAAGGCTTTTCCATGGGACCTTCCCTACCCTCACAACACAGCAACAACAACAAAGGTGGTTTTTGTTAGCTTACTCGCCGAGAAAGCTAAAAGCAGAACTTTCTTAACAGAAGTTGCATAGATACTTTACTCACGAAGTTGGAGATAGAATTTCTGGTGCTTGAAGTTTGCGATAGAAATTCTGGCAGGGGGAGACAAACAAGCATATTGAGCCTCACATCATGTGCAAAAAAAAAAAAAAAAAAAAAAAAAAAAAAAATACTGCGAGGAAGCTAAGATCTAACCACGATCTTTCATCCAGTGACTCGCTGGTGAATCATGCAATTCTTACATGCATTGACAAAGTCAGTAAACGCGAATGCAATATCGGCTTTAGAGTACCACACGTCATTGTCAATGCTTGGCAGAGATTACATTTGCTTTTAACAGAAGGGATTTTAGAATTTGTAACTGGTGCAAGTTAATCTAATATTTAAAGGTGGAAATATTTGTGAATGTGTAGGTGTTCATGAATATATTTATATTTCGAATATTTATCCATTTTTCTGTACGAAATGATTGACAGTTAATGAGCATAAGACTTCGTTTGTGCACATGGCTAAGCAAATACGCACGCGCGTGCACACGCAGTAATATGATATTCAAATAAAAATACATTTGCGATTATGTAGGTATCTATTAATGTACTTATAAGAGTATTACAAATGAATTCCCACTGTTTAAGCAACATTATTAAGTTATGAATGAATCCAAAACTTCGTTTATTAATTTGACTAAACAGCAACCCACAGTGTGTGTGTGAGAGAGAGAGAGAGAGAGAGAGAGAGAGAGAGAGAGAGAGAGAGAGATGCATATGCAAATTATATTGATTGCCTGTGACATTCTATCTGTGTATCACAAGTAATGTTATATCCGCATGCACAATATCGATCGAATTAAAATGGATTTGTCAATTTTCTTTGCCTGGGGGGTGGGGGACGTGAGGGTTTAGCGAATACGGCGTTTAGAAATGATTCCAAGTTTTTCGAAGGGTTAGTTTTGCAGCCCTCTAGCCTCAGTAGACTTTAAGAGCTGAGGGCGGACAGAAAAAGTTCGGACCGACAGACAAAGCCGGTCCAATAGTTTTCTCTTCAAAAAACTAAAACTCCTTTTCCTTCAAGCTGAGTAGACAAGGCTTCATTAAAGTATCGGTTAGATGATTTTTTTTAAAATGAAGCTATTCGGAGCTTGATCACAAACTTGATGAATTGGCCTGAAATACGATATTCCTGTGTAGCGTTCCTACCGCCCGGAAAATGAAATCCAAGACGTGGAGAGAAGAATTACGTCTTTAAGAATTATAAATTCTCTAAGTAATTGTGGTTAGTTAAATGCAAAGAATAGTGAAACAAAACGATATAATTCACCAGCTCAAAATAACCGAAAAACAATGAAATTCCTTGCAATTAGAGCTTTCAAATTAATGGAAAAAAACGGCAACTCTAATTCCACCGATTCAAACTTTATCAGTAATTACAACTTTCAACTTTGTAAATATTGTGGGAAACACAAACACTTATAAGTTATAAACGCACTTTGACTACTTACTGCATACATGTCACGAACAGGTTGGGGGGAGAACGAACCTTTGGCAAATGCAGGATAATTGTATGAAGCACCGATTAGGACTGCCAGTAAGACTTCGACTTGTATTCAATTTGTCTGCAACACGTGTACGATGAGTTGGCAACGAGAGTTCATGACATGTGTTACTGCAGCTTGGACGCACTTTCAAAGATAGGAAAGGCTTTGTTGTTCTTTTCGGTTTTCTGTACAAGAAAACTATAGAGATGGCTTTGTCTGTCCGTCGGGACTTTTTTCTGTCCGTCTCAGATCTGAAAATTTACTGAGGCTAGAGGGTTGCAAATTGGTATGTTGATCATCCACCTTTCAATCAGCAAACATACGATATTGTAGCCCTCTAGCCTCAGTATTTTTTTTTATATTTATTTTTTTTATTTGAGGTTAAAGTTAGTTATGACCGTGGTCCTGGCAGCGATATCAGATAGGTCACCATCAGGCGGTGGCTGAAAGTTTCATGGGCAGCGACTCATACAACATGATACGCTGTACAGAAGACTCGAAGAAAATAAAGCTTAAGTAAACAATAAACAGTGATTATATTTCTCAGTGCCATTTATTATGATCCAGTGGCAGTGTTCTCTAAATATTTCAGCACGAGGGCAACATTCTATATTTTGCATAGCAGAAAACGTTCGATATCCTTAACGTCAATTTTATATATTCAATGATTTCAAACTAAAGTAAAAGAAAAAAATATAAAAATTGGAGATCGAAAAAATATGGAAATGATCATTCCCAGGACAGTACCAAACACCAGGGTGATGAAAAGGATTAAGAGTATCTCAGTTTTACCAGATCACTGAGCTAATTAACAGCTCTCCTGAGGCTGGCCCGAAGGATTAGATATTTTTACGTCTCTAGGATCCAATTGGTTACCTAGCAACGGGACATACAGCTTATTGTGGGATCCGAACCACATTATTTCGAGAAATGAATTTCTATCACCAGAAATAAATTCCTATGGTTCGGCGTTGGCCGAAGCGAGAATCGAACTTTGGACCACCAGACTGGTAGCCGAGCGCGAAATCCACTGGTCCAACGAGGAACTAGGATGATGGGAGATGACCTACTTTCATATAGCCTTTAGTAATTAGAGTCGTTGAGCCAACTAGTGCAATTATCACGCTTTGAGAGAGGGAAAAGAGAGAGAAGAGAGAGAGATAGAGAGAGAGAAGAGAGAGGGAGAGAGACGTTAAGTGTTTTAGTTCGTATGATACAGAAGGACCTAGCGACCTCAAGAGATCTGGACATATACTTTATATTACCATAAAATAATATAAAGAGATATAACGTGTATTTATACTCAAATGAGCATCGATAGCTGCACTGGAACCCGGCGCTGCACATCATGTCTTCTCTACCACCCTGCCCCTACTCATGCCAGAAAGCAGGTTTGCAGGAGGAAGGTGGAAGTGTTACGTCGCCTCTACATTCCCGATCCCCTACCTACCTCACCCCGCCTGGGGTGGACAAACAGGTTTGCAGGAGGATTTTGGATGTGTCATGTCGCCCCCACATTCCCGATCCCTTACCTAACTCACCCCCACCCAGGGCGAACAAACAGGTTTCCATAAGTATGGTGGATGTTTCATGTCACCCCTACATTCCCGATCCCTTACGTACATCACCCCACCCGGGGTGAACAAACAGGTTTCCAGGAAGAGGGTGAATGTGGCATGTGTCGCTTAACCCCTGGGGCGGACAAACAAGGAAGATCACTTGAATTTCATTATCATAGATAGATAGATAGATAAATAGATAGACTGACAGATAGATATTAAAGTCGGCAAGATTAGAAGTACTTCACATGTCCGCCTGAGTCTGTATGCTAATTTGATTTTGTCAATCTCTCGGATTTGAAGCGAAATGCGCAAATGTATCCTGACCTACTTTGACATTAGAGTTACATATCCTTGATGTTCTTGCGCGAGTTACCAAAATTCAAATTACACAATTCTCTTTTAACAAACCATCTTCATATATTCCTGCTTTAGTCACTTGAATTCCAATGAATTCAAGTAGATTAAGGAATTCCTGCTCAGAAATATTTTTACGTAAATTACTCTACATTTTAATTTAATTATTTCAACAGCACGTCCGGCATCTTTTCATGTCGAATGTGTCCTCGGGATCTCTGGAGGAAGATGCAGCAAAATAGATTAACTTTCACTCTGCGTTGATTACAATTGCATTTCCGTTATGTAAGTGCTAGCTTTAATTAAATTGAGATTATACTTTCTTTCCATTATTATATCCTGCTTTTCTCGAATGTCTGTCTTTCATGAATCATACATTAATTTATCCTATTTTGTGTATTTCAGATAGATATGTAAGGACGGGGTAGAATCCCATCTATTTTATTACTGCTTTTATTTCCATATTCAGTCTTCCAGCTACATCCTTTTACTGTATGTTCTTTCACGGTACATAAAAAAATAAATTAAATACCCTCACGTTCATGGGAGAAACAATTAATAAATAAATAATATTGCGCCGCTCGAAGTCCGAAACGAGAAGTGTCAATAACCGAACTTGGAAAAAAAAACAAAAAATTTGGAATTTGGGAAAGTTTGTAGCCAAATTGTGCACTATTCGAATAATGCAAATGATGAATAATGTATAAGGGAAATATGATCAGAAGGCTTGCAATATCAAAACAACGGAAAATATTGCAAAGTAAAAATGCAACGTTGAAGGCTCAATATTGACTAAAAACAGAATGTATGGAAGGGTGTAAAGGAGTAGGGGCTAGACAGAGAGTAAAATTATCTCTCTCTCTCTCTCTCTCTCTCTCTCTCTTCTATCTCTCTCTCTCTCTCTCTCTCTCTCTCAAACGCAACGTGGCTATGTCCTCTTCAGAGATATTATGTCAAATAAATTAATTGAAAATCTGAGTTCCGAGATTGGAATCTGGTTCATTTAGCAAAAATTTTCATTTCTGCCTTAATTCGGCGAATTTCTAACGTGAAAACGAAGCCACTATTGAAATCTGTCGTCTTGCTCGAACACCAACAACACTCGGAAATGAAAGAGCAGTCCGGGGCCTAATTTATTTCTCCCTTCCTCGGGGAGTATGCGAACGCCACCGGTAAATCGCGACGTGATATAGTTTCTGGTTCTGAATGAAAGCTGAGTCAGCTCTCTCTCTCTCTCTCTCTCTCTCTCTCTCTCTCTCTCTCTCTCTCTCTCCTCTTGATATCTTGCAAAGCTCAGGTCATCACATGTAAATGGTTACATGACGTACCTGAGGGTTGGACAATCATTATACACAATATTCCAAGGTGAGAGAGAGAGAGAGAGAGACAGACAGACAGACAGACAGAGATATGATATTGGTCGATGGAATTTTCAAAGCGTTTAGGATTATAATCTGTTGACATGAGCGTGCATTTTCTAGATTCTTGGAGTGTCGAGATAGGAAAGATAACCCCTATATTGCAAAGCAGGTAATTCTCTTGAGTACTGAAGGCAAATAAGACTATTCTCTTTTTTTTTTCTAGTAAACTGGTAAAACAATAAAAAATTATGTGAAAATAAAAGCGTTGACTTATACAAGCTGATGAATTATAACGGATACCTGGAGTTAGACACTAATTGAATATTTGATATGTATCTGTAGTTGAACAATAGTATTTGGTTGGCATTCCTCGTCAAAAGCGAAAGGAAAGCTCTTGCTGTAGAAATCTAAATGCAGACGAAGATGGAATTTTATTTGAAGGTTCGATAAGAATAACCCATGAAAAGTTTAAAGTTCTTAACACTATCCCTCTTTTCCTGCTCTTGAAAGCTGAAGCTGTGCTTAGTTATGCAGAAATGTACAATTTTATGCAAATGCGC
>NC_061110.1:16549447-16569447 GCF_015104395.2 Macrobrachium nipponense | reverse complement strand
GTATGGGTGTTTAATGATGGTACGGTTGTTTTATAAACAACGACTCAAGGATTGTTACTCTTGTGGTTGGTAGTATGGCCGATACACTGAAATCTTTGTTGTCAATGTAGGTTTTACATTGTTTTGCATGGTTCCTGATATTGGAATGCTCTGGGTTTGAGATTCTGCTCCCTGTGCGGAAACTGATTCCCCGATGTGAATCGATGCGCACCTTAAGTAGCCGACTGGTGGATCCCACGTAAATCCCCTGAAATACATTTAGGGCAAGTATATTTGTAGATGACACCAGAAGACATATAAGGACACAGCTGATCCTTTTTATCTTAAACCAAGGAGCCTATATTAAGAGGATTTTTGGGAATTAATTTGACTGATATGGCTGGGAAATGGTCATGAATAATTTGCGTGAATCTCTTTTGAAAGGTTAGGTCATGGACATATGGAAAAAGGGTTGCATAGAAACTCATTTTTGGTACAGTTGGAACGTCAGGTTTTCTAGAGAAATGTCTATTTAGTAATTTATTTAATTTTCTATATACTAACCTAGGTGGGAAACAGTTACCTTTAAAGAAATTAACTAGAAATAGAATCTCATTGTGAAAGGCATTCCAGTTAGATGAGAGGACTAGTGCTCTATTAAGGAGGGTAAAAATGGAATTAACCTTAAAATTAAAATAACAGCTACTATCAAAATTAGATCCGAGTCCTGTAAAAGTTTTCTTTCTAAAAATCGTGGTGTTAAAAGAGTTGTCTTGTCTATATACTTGAACGTCAGGAATGACAGACAGTTGTTCCCCCCTAGGCCCTACGTTGCGCGAATCTTTCTGTGCTCCCTGGAGGAGCGTATGCTCGACGATTGCCCTCTAAGATTCCATCCTCTCTTTTATTCTAGGTATATTGATGATACGTTTGCTCTCTTCAAGGGTGAATACGAGGCTGACCTGTTCCTCGACTACGTAAATACACTTCACCCGAACATGAAATTTACTATAGAAAAAGAGGAGAACAACTGTCTGTCATTCCCTGGGACCGTTCAAGTATGTAGACAAGACAACTCTTTTAACACCACGATTTTTAGAAAGAAAACTTTTACAGGACTCGGATCTAATTTTTATAGTAGCTGTTATTTTAATTTTAAGGTTAATTCCATTTTTACCCTCCTTAATAGAGCACTAGTCCTCTCATCTAACTGGAATGCCTTTCACATTGAGATTCTATTTCTAGTTAATTTCTTTAAAGGTAACTGTTTCCCACCTAGGTTAGTATATAGAAAATTAAATAAATTACTAAATAGACATTTCTCTAGAAAAACCTGACGTTCCAACTGTACCAAAAATGAGTTTCTATGCAACCTTCCATATATCCATGACCTAACCTTTCAAAAGAGATTCACGCAAATTATTCATGACCATTTCCCAGCCATATCAGCAAATTAATTCCCAAAAATCCTCTTAATATAGGCTCCTTGTTTAAGATTAAAGATCACCTGTGTCCTTATATGTCTTCTGGTGTCATCTACAAATATACTTGCCCTAAATGTATTTCAGGGATTTACGTGTGATCCACCAGTCGGCTACTTAAGGTGCGCATCGATTCACATCGATGAATCAGTATCCGCACAGGGAGCAGAATCTCAAACCCAGAGCACTCCAATATCAGGAACCATGCAAAATAATGTAAAACCTACATTGACAACAAAGATTTCAGTGTAATCGGCCATACTACCAAACCACAAAAGTTAACAATCCTTGAGTCGTTGTTTATAAAACAACTCGTACCATCATTAAACACCCATACTTCTGCGAGTCAATTGTATTTAGCATAAGTTCGTACTGTGGTGGTTTCCTTCCATTTAGTTCCTTGCGGTCTCACCTCTAGGTTGGTTATGTTTTTATTTTTATCGATTTCATTTTTACTCTAATGTATTTTAAATGAACTTTTAGACTATACTTTTAACTTTTTTATGTTTTTATCTTTTCTTATGTGCAGCCCAGAAGATGTAATTCTGTAAACAATTACGAAACGTCGGCAAAATAATAAAAGACAGCCTAGTGATGTGTGGTTTTCGTCCGTCTTCCTCTGACTATGTTGCTTGGAGTAGTTCCCTGTGCCTTGTATCACTGTATATATATCTATATATATATATATATATATATATATATATATATATATATATATATATATATATATATATATATATATATATATATATATGTGTGTGTGTGTGTGTGTGTATGTATGTATTATATAAACTATACACGAATTCCCATATCCATTGTAAAGTCAACTATTTATTGGATACCATAAGAATTTCCCCAGTAATCTCTGTCAGAAAACGGTAGATGGCTAAGCCGTTTTCGGCTGAGACGTTAAATCTATTTCACTTTTGCGGTAGGTACCGACTTCAAAGAGTAGGATATGTCAGCTGTGCTTATTCGTACGGGAATAGAAGCTATCAGGCGTCACGAAATGCGGGTTTACGATTTCAGCCACTAGAAAACGCATGTGTTCGTGGGAAATATATATTTCTTGCGTCCCTGTAAGCGTCGTAGAAAATATCTCTTTTGCGTCCCTGTAAGCGTCGCTGAAAATATCTCTCTTGCGTCCCTGTGAGCATCATAGAAAATATCCCTTTTGCATCCCTGTGAGCGTCGTAGAAAATATCTCTTTTGCATCCCTGTGAGCGTCATAGAAAATCTCTCTCTTGAGTCTCTGTAAGCGTCGTAGAAAATATCTCTCTTGCGTCTCTGTAAGTGTCATAGAAACTATCTCTCTTGAGTCTCTGTAGCGTCGTAGAAAATATCTCTCTTGCGTCCCTGTAAGCATCGGAAAGAAATATATTTCTTGCGTCCCTGTGAGCGTTGTAGAAAATATCTCTTTTGCATCCCTGTAAGCGTCATAGAAAATATCTCTTTTGCGTTCCTGAAAGCGTCGTAGAAAATATCTCTCTTGTGTCCCTGGGAGCGTTGTAGAAAATATATTCCTTGCGTCCTTGTAAGCATCGTAGAAAATATATTTCTTTCGTCCCTGTGAGCTTTGTGGAAAATATATCTTTTGCGTCCCTGTGAGCTTCGTAGAAAATATATCTTTTGCGTCCCTGTGAGCGTCGTAGAAAATATCTCTTTTGCGTCCCTTGGAACGTCGTAGAAAATATCTCTTTTGCGTCCCTGTGAACGTCGTAGAAAATATCCCTCTTGCGTCCCTGTGAGCGTCGTAGAAAATATCCCTCTTGCGTCCCTGTAAGCGTCGCAGAAAATATATTTCTTGCGTCCCTGTAAGCGTTGCAGAAAATATATTTCTTGCGTCCCTGTAAGCGTCGTATAAAATATCTCTTTTGCGTCCCTGTAAGCGTCCTAGAAAATATATCTCTTGCGTTCCTGTAAGCGTCGTAGAAAATTTGTCTCTTGCGTCCCTGTGGGCGTCGAAGAAAATATATCTCTTGCGTCCCTATGAGTGTCGTAGAAAATATACTTCTTGCATTCCTGTTTGGGGTCGTATATATAAGTAATTGATCTAAATCGTCGATTGAAATATTTTTTCATACGTTTGTAACGGTCCTTTATCGCTACTTCAGAGAAACAAACTAAAAATTGATAGTGTTCTTAGAATTGCATTAATTAATTAAATATTCTCAATTGTCAATTAAAATTTATTACTTCGTTGTAATATTTAAGTATACCTACCCGTCAGAACCTCCAAAATACTATTTTTTTTTTTAGAATTGCATCAATGCTCATTAAAATGCAACAGTCATAAAAAGTATTAATAAATTTTTGAAATCTCCAAAGAAAATTTATTCCTACAATATAAAAGTCGACAGAAACGCCAAATACTATTTTTTTAATTATGTCAATGCACATTCAAATACAACAGCCGTTAAAAGTATAAATAAATTTTCGAAATCGGCAAATCGGTAAAGAAAATGTATTTGTACATTTTAATTATGTCAATGCACATTCAAATACAACAGCCGTAGAAAGTATAAATAAATTTTCGAAATCGGCAAATCGGCAAAGAAAATATATTCGTACATTTTAAAAGCCATATATAGTTATACTCGACAGAAACTCCAAATACTATTTTTTTTATTGTGTCAATGCACATTCAAATACAACAGCCGTAAAAAGTATTAATAAATTTTCGAAATCTTCAAAGTAAATTTATTCCTACATTGTAAAAGTCATTTATTGCTACCTCGGAGAAACAAACAAACAAACAAACAAAAAATAGAGATGTCGGTTGATGCTTTTCTTCTCTTCGAAAGCCATTATTCATTAGGGTTCTCAAGGACCTCAAGGACTTGTAAAAGCCAGAGGAATTTCCTCCCTGGCAAGAGATATTTTATCTCGATCTCGATCTCTTTCATCCACCGAGTTCTTCTTCTTCGTCTTCTGCCAAGACTTCTCAGCATCAAAGGTCTCGCCTTTTGACTGGTGTTTTCAAAGCGAATGAAATGCGACTGCCATGCTTAAGAGCTGAAGGCTCTGTTAAGAGCGTAAAGGGCTCCCAATACAGAGAGAAACTTCTTTACACAACTAGAATTGGTTAATATTTTTTGTTCGATTAACTTCCACTGTACAGTTTTCTTCGACTGATCAAACCGTTCATAACATTACGTCAAGTTACCCCATGTCAATGTCGACAACATTTACCTACGCTATTTTTTTTTTTTCTTTTACAGACATATTACATACATTTCTCCCAGTTTATTAGTAACTATGGATTTTTATTTGTTTGACAAAGCTCTGATCTGGATAAATATACTTAATTTCAAAGTCGTCAATATTCACCTATCCTAATTATTTTTATTTTTATTTTTTTACAGATATATTATAAACACTTCTAGTTCACTAGTACGTATAGATTTTAGTTTTCTGTAAAAAGAAAATATTAAGATGGCTATACTATGTTTGTCAGTCCGAACTTTTCTGTCCACCTACAGATCTTAAAAACTACTGAGTCAGGAGGGCTACAAAATGGTATGTTGATCCTCCAATCATCAAACATAGCAAACTGCAGCCCTCTAGCCTCAGTATAGTTATTATTTTACATAATATTAAAGTTGGCTATAATCCTGCGTACGGTCACGCTATAGGACAGGCCACCAACGGGCCGTGGCTTCACGACTCATACAGCATTATACGCTCTACAGAAAACTCGATTGCACTGAAGCATTTATTACTTGTTTATTACTTTCATAGTTCTTCATGAGAGAAATTTTAACAACGAAACTTAAATATATTTCGCGGCTATTCAGATTCCTACCTTAAGTTTTTTTGTTTCTCGCGTCCACAAGTGAACTTTGATGAGACTTAGATAGAATTTCACGGGTTACACTGACATTTTTTTTTCTACAGCGTAAAAAAACTCATAAATAAGTTTTTCCTGTTGGCGTGTCTCCGTTTACATTAAGTAGTGTCGATGGTTGTTCCACAGAAAAGTAATAAAAAATGAGTAAAAAGATAGACATATAATAGAAAAATGGATTAATAAAGGCAGAAAAATTATATAAAAAGGATTAATGAAGATAGAAAAAATATAAAAATTAAAATGAATGAAATTAGAAATATAACAAAAAAGGTGGTGGATAAGACTAATAGGAAAATAATAATCAATGCATTAATAAATGCACAAAAACAATAAAAAAATATAAGATATGCATATAATAGGAAAATGGATTAATAAAGGTAGAAAAATTATATATATAAAAACGATTAATGAAGAGAGAAAAAACATAAAAAACCAGAATGAATGAAGTTTAAAAAATTATAAAAGAAAAAAAAAAGAGGCAGTAGGTTAAGATTGGCAGAAAATAGTAATAAATGCATTAATGAATACACAAAAACTAAAAAAAAAAAAATAAGATTAGGCATACAATAGGGAAAGGGATTAATATAGGTAGAAAAATGCTATAAAATTGATTAATGAAGAGAAAAAAAAGTAAAAAAAAAAAAAAACAGAATAAATGAAGTCTCAAAAATGATAAAAAGGGGGCCGTTGGTTAATACTGGAAGAAAATAATAATAAGTGCAGAAAAACAATTTCAAAAAATGTATTAATAAACGATAGCAGAGTTCCCTCATTCGTCCCAATCTCTCACTGAGAGTTCCTTGTAATCCATCACATAACACCTTTTGAGAATAATCCGTAGGACGGTTTTCGACCCGAAAGGGATCTCCATCGTGAAAGGACCCAGCTCCATCGAGTGGTTCCTCAATAGTTAATAGCATGATATTGGTATGAAGTGGCTGAGGCTGATATTGATAACTCTGCCGTCCTACAATTTAGATAAATTCTGAGGCGCCATTTTGAACGGCAGAGGTAATTGTCTTTTTATTTTTTTTTTTTTTTTTTTACATATTTTTTTTTCTCTTGTGAAAGGGTATACGCATTTGATCAAATTTCCAATTCGTTGCCCCATTTGCGAAAGTTACAATAGGATTACTGCAAATAATGTAAAAGGGTTTTGTTTTTGACCTGAATCTCAATTGAATGGTTTGGCATCCTATACAATGTCTGTATTCGTACAATTAGTGCTATGTATTTATTGTAATAAATTATAGTTTGGTAAAAATAACAAGTTATTTCATGGTTGGGCGATTTTTGTTAATGGAATTCTTATTATGCACTTTACAGATAGTGATGAAATATATAAATTCTCATCTCAAACTCTACTGATAACGATACCCATTTCTGTCATTTACATGTATAAATTAGTTATGGTTATAAAAACTCCAGCTCACTCTGGGTACATTATATTCCTAACTTTTAACGTAAATTAAAACATGCTAAAATCTACAGTCTAATAGAGCTTTGTTTCACCAACCGAAAATAAGGTAAATACGCTATATTTTATTGAAAGAATTTTTCTGTACTTTTTAATGTGCATGTTATTTATTTTTTTACATTTTCATTCTAATAAATAAATCATACATATCCTATCCTAAAATTCCTGTATCTTTAACTCAACGCGAAACACCTTTATCAGACCTTGTTAGGATCTTCCATAGACCTTTCCTACCACCCCAACATCAACATCAACTACAACAATAACAAAGTAGTTTGCAGGCCTACTCCCTGAGTAAGCGATAATAGGTATATTACACAAAAGAGAAGAGTTTGTTAGCCGCAATATGCCAGTTTGTAATAAGAGATGTGTAATGTTATTTCATTTGAAATGAATAGGTATTGTTCTGTATAGGTAACGAAGAAATGCGCTTGCATGTATCATAGATACATATAATTTTTCATGGGGAAACTTGTAATGTTTTGCTGCTTTAAGTAAATAGGTATTGCGCTTTATATATACTGAAAATGTACTTACTTCATAAATACTTATAATTTTTTCGACAGGCACATGTAATGTAACTTCATTTTAGATTATAGATTAAAAATATTTAAAACGTTAAGAAAAAACTAAAGACGTTGGCTTTCTTTTTTTTACGAGTGACATATCAAATCACGTTAAAACGTATAAGTGTTCATACTTTAAAAATAGATATATGTTTTTATTTCTTTTAAGAGAAGCATGAGATACAATTTCACATTAAAGATCATTTTGAAATATTCTGAAATAACTATATACCAAAGTTCTTTTTTTATTTTTTTATTTATTTATTTTTTTTAACTGATTCGTCATATCACCTTTAAGCTTACTCGATAACAAAAATGACACCAAACCGCTCCCAGCAGATTCTCCCTTAGGAATATCTATTTCATGTACTTACTTCGGCTTCGAAGGAGCGCTTAATAGAAAATTAGATTGGTGGTCAATGACCTGTGGGTTTTAGGCATCACTGAAGAGAAAAAATGAAGTAATAGTTTACGGGTTATATGATGATATATATTTTTTTGGCGTTTTTCCATGAAAAAAATGGGGTGAGGGAAATTTATGGTGGAGAGGAGGAAAATTACTTATCTATGCTGCAAGCATTTATGATTATATATATATATATATATATATATATATATATATATATATATATATATATATATATATATATATATATATGTAATATATATATATATATATATATATATATATATATATATATATATATAATATATATATATATATATATATATATATATATGTGTGTGTGTGTACATATATATACATATATATATATATATATATATATACTATATATATATATAGTATATATAGTACATATATATATATATATATATATATATATATATAGATATATATATATATATATATATATATATATATATAGTATATGTATACATATATATATATATATATATATATATATTACTATATATATATATATATATACTATATATATATATATATATAATATATATATAATATATGGTAGGAAAAATTAATGAATTGACAGTGAGGATTTAAACCAAAGACAAAGAAAATTATTGAGTTTAATAAGAGAAATTATAGATGTTGAACTGCCGTTTCTCGTCTTTAGAGGAAATCACCCAAAAGGCTGTCTTCGGATGTATGCACCACTTCCTCTCCACAGTAACTCATCTACCATATGTAAAGGACCTAAAATAATAAAAAAGAATATACACCTCTTGAAAAGAATCAATTTAACGTAAGAAATTAATCGACAAATTTAACGAGAAGGGAAAGAAATTCAGCAAGCTAGCTTCGTGAAAACGTAAATTTCGTAATTGAACACTCGTTTAAAATAAATAACGAAAAAAATATATTCGAATTACGTTCGTGGTTAATCTTAGTCAAAATGAAACTACTGGTTTATAAACCGGAGGCATAAGTATAATGGTAATTATAATGATAAAATCCTTTACTTTAGTTTTTTCGTCGTGTTGGCGACCATAATTCAAGCTATGATAAGCGTAAATTATATCTAGGAAACAGATCAATCCTTTTGAGCCTGCATAAGGTCTCTCAACTGACTTACGTTTCTTTAGATCCTGGTCTTTCGTGGTTAGATGATAAGTCCAGTTACTCGTGTTGCCTCTCTCCGAACATGAAATCCTATCGCTCGGCCTAGGTGGAGTTTATCGCTCCATGACACTTGAAAACTCCAGGATAAAAAAAATGTCAGAAAATCTCAAAGGTCTGGTGCCACTCCGCTCCGGACTGCTTTCTGTGCTGGTCTCTGGACTGGAATCCTGACTCTCCTCCGCTGGAAAAACTGTCCTACTGGAATCTGCCTCTGGCCTGCATTCTGGACCGCTGAATATGAATACTCAAAAGGCAGAGTGAGTGGATATTTAACTGTCAAACAGTCAGTTTCAAGAACTATTCAGGCTCAATAGTAAACAAAGTCGCAAATTATCCTATAACCATAAACAAATTACCATTAAACAAATGCCCATAGTTACAACCACCATCAAAGTAAACAAAAGACATAATGTACTTTTCAGTACAACAGAAATATAATAAAAGCATAAAGATATTTCTTTACAATATATATATATATATATATATATATATATATATATATATATATATATATATATATATATATATATATATATATATATATATATATATATATATATTTATAATGCTGTGTGGAAATCCCGGAGGCTAATGGGGACACCCCCCCTCCCCCTTCCCTCTCCCTTCACCTCCCCTCCCCCTCCATCTTCACTCCTTCCTCCTCCCCTCCACTCTCCTTCAATCTTCCCCCATCCTCCACATTCCGCTTTCTTAAACTATAGAATCTCATTAAAATATTTTAAAACTCCTTAAAACTACATTTCAGTAAAATATCATCACTTAATACCAAATGGCAACACCGCCCCTGGCTTCGTTGAATCAAATAGCTCAGTTCGGTTTGAATGAAATTGCGCGAGTTCACTGTAACGGGGCTCTCGATTGGCGGGAGTTTAAATGCCGTCATTGTGTTTAAAGCGCGAAAAAAATAAAAGCGATTTTAAGCCAATGTGATTTCGTTATTGACTTTTTTTTTTTTTTTATAGAATTTAAGAAGTAAAGTATCTTCTTTAGTCTCTATGTTATTATTTTTAAGCACATTAATGCGAAAATTAGTTTGTAATTTTATTAAATATATATTTTCCTACCAACGCAAGATATTAGGCGATGCATTCAAGTTATTATGTAACTGCGGTGAGTATTCTACACTGCTAGCTATTTACCTTTCTCACTGTAACATTACGATCATAATTATAAGCGATGTACTATACCTCTCTCATATACGCGTGCTCTCTCTCTCTCTCTCTTTCTCTCTCTCTCTCTCTTGTAGCTCGCTCTCTCTCCTCATTGTAAACAGCAAATATCACCCACAAACAAGTCTGGCGCGGCTCATATCTCTCTCTCTCTCTCTCTCTCTCTCTCTCTCTCTCTCTCTCATTGTAACAGCATAATCACCCACAAACAAGTCCTGGCGCGGTCACATATCTCTCTCTCTCTCTCTCTCTCTCATAGCATCATAATCACTCATATACAAGTACGCTCTTTCTCTCTCTCTCCCCCTCACATTATAGCGTCGTAATCACTCGTATACAAGTGCGTGCGCTCTCTCTCTCTCTCTCTCACTCTCTCTCTCTCTCTCTCTCTCTCTCTCTCTCTCTCTCACAATCAACGTTATAAGCGATGTTTGATGTACTATCCCGCACATACTACTTTATATGCATATTGTTTGTCAACCACAAAAACACAGAGGCGGAGAAAGAAACAATAATCAGAAAAAGACGAAGAGAAGAATTCCGATAGATGTAACACTGTCCCAATTTCATATTTTGTAACAAAAGAAGGAAATAAGTTGGTTAGTCATCCAGGTAGGAGGATGCGTAAAACAGAGAGAGAGAGAGAGAGCAGAGTAAAAGACACATTCATTCCCTTTCTCATAGTCATGCACGAGTTTAGCAACAGCCAGAGAGAGAGAGAGAGAGAGAAGAGAGAGAGACGAGGGAGAGAGAGAGAGAGAGAGAGTCAAAGTCAAAGTCAAATTCTTTATTCCATTAAAAATGGCTATTACATAATTTTACTCTTTCTTGAGTAACACATTTCTATTCATAGCTTTATAAAGAGTTTTTACATAATAAACAGTACTCATTATCACAGGACTTGCAACTAGTATACAGGTGGCATATTGCAATACAATATCTCTGATATCAATAAAAACGGAAATGCAATAAAAATTTTCGACTCTATGCAGCAGAAATGCAGTAAGATAAACAACATATAATGATATAGGCATAAAATGAATACGATCCTTAAAGACAATCACGTGAAAACTTTCAAATCAGTAAAATAATAAATTAGCTAATTCTCATAAAAGATAAAGTAAACAGAGTTTACAACCAAAGATAAAATTTCACAACCGTTATTCGGTATAGAAGAGAATACTTCTAAAGCTCCTAAAACTTATGACAGTGATGAGAACCTAAGGTTAAAAATTAAGAGTTTCTCATTTTTGGAGTAAGTGTGCAATCAAATGAGATTTAAAAGAAGATATGGTTTCGCGCTGCTTGATATCAGCAGGCAGACGGTTCCAGAACACGGGACCACACACACCTAGACGCCTCGCTCCCGTATCGGTGAAAGTTCTCGGAACAGATAAGTGATCCTGGTGCCTCGTGTTAATGTTCCCAGTACGATTCTGGCCTACCGTTGCAGGAAAAGAGCCATTTTGGCAGAAGTTTATTTCTGATTTTGTAAATCAAGAGGCATATATCATAAAAGTACTTCTGCTCCATTCGTAGCCAATTAAGTTTTTCAAATATTGGATTAACATGGTTATGTTTTCGGGCACCTCCAGCGGCGACCTTTGCGGCAAAATGTTGTATTTTCTTGACCCTTTCCAACTGGGTTTTATTGGTCGAACCCCAGACCCGCAAGCAGTAGTTCAGGACACTCAGTACCAACGACTGTACCACCATGACTCGACAGTCTGGCTCAAATCTATCTCTCACTCTGTTAAGATATAACAGGATGCCAGTAACCATTTTGCGTAGTTCGTCAATATGTGCATTAAAAGTCATGCTACAATCCATGAAAACTCCCAGGTTTTTAACTGTGTGTGACGGAACAAGTGTCATACTGAATTTTATGTTCGTGTTCTCTGGGATGCGAGAGATATACTGTATTGATCCGAAGAGAGAGAAGAGAGAGAGAGAGAGAGAGAGAGAGAGATAGTCATTTACATTAAAACACAAATTCATTCCCTTTCTCATAGTCATTTATATTTATGGTTATACACAGGGACATCAACAGCCAACGAGAGAGAGAGAGAGAGAGAGAGAGAGAGAGAAATGTTAAATAGCTTCATTTTATATTATGGTTATACACAGGGACAGCAACAGCCAGCGAGAGGGAGAGAGAAAGAGAGAGAGAGAGAGACAGAGAGAGACAGAGAGAGAGAGAAATTTGCAATTCGAAATGAAACTCGTAAGTTCATTGCTTTTCCTATACAAATACATAGGACATAGAGAGAGAGAGAGAGAGAGAGATAATAAACATATAGATAGAGAGATATAAAAAGAGGAAAATAGATTATAGGGTGGAAATGACCAATTATTCTCTGTTGCTAATCTACTCTTTTTCGTCTTTTTGTTATCGTTCGCGTTCACTAGGGATTACCACACCTATCTATTTTCCTCCTCTAGGTTGGGAATATCTGCAAGGTTCCTGCTGAGAGAGAGAGAGAGAGAGAGAGAGAGAGAGAGAGAGAGAGAGAGAGAGAGAGAGTCATATTTCGGAATTAATGCAAAACAGTATATTATACATTATCAATTCATCCTCAAATCATATTAACTTATCTACAATATTTCTGTAAACAATTAAAATTCAGATAGTCAGTATATTTCCGTTAACGAAATGAAACAGGTAATTCATTTGAGTGATTGAATAGGATCTATTCCTCTTTGGGAGGTAATTGTCTTCTTCAAAATTTAATCAAAGAATTGTCTTCCTAAAGAGTTACATGAAATAACTGTCTTCTCTAAGAGTTTTAATAAAATAATTGTCTTCTTCAAGAGATTATAATAAATAATTGTCTTCTTCCAGATTTAATGAAATAATTATCTTCTTCAAGAGTTAATAAATAAAATGTCCTTTCCAAGATTTTATTCAAATAATTGTCTTCTTCAAGATTTTAATAAAATAATTGTCCTCTTCAAGAGTTATATAGAATAATTGTCTTCTTTAAGATTTAATCAACTAATTGTCTTCTTCAGGAGCTTAATCAGATCATTGTCATCTTCAAAAGGTAATAAAATAATTACCTTCTTCAAGAAAGTTTAATGAAATAATTGTCCTCTTCAAGAGTTACATAAAATTACGGTCTTCTTCAAGATTTTAATGATATAATTGTCTTCTTGAAGAGTTACATAAAACAGTATTCTTCGTGATTTAATCAAACAATTGTCTTCTTCTAGAGTTTAACAGAATCATTTTCTTCTTCAAGAGTTTAGATAATCTGTTGATTCGATCATTCACAAGAAGCTTAACAATTTGCTGCTTTTGTTGCATCTGCAGCATCAATTGCTATCCAAAATGCTGGTTTGGTTTTCTGGCGATTAAATTTTTTCATAATTACAATCAGCTTTGACTAAATTTAATTGCACCGATGATTTCATGCAAATTGTGCTGATAATTTTTGCTTCTTGGGTATAGTTCGTTTGATGACAAGCTGAAATTGTGTTGAGATTCATTTACACTATATTCGGTCAGAAAAAGCAATATATAATTTCCTTTTTTGTGGTGTGGGGGGGGGGGAGAGTGGGGGGCCGTTCTCGTATCCTTCTCATTATTCGGATATATTCATTCCGATACAGAGGATATTTGTAAATCTGGACCATTTTTAAACCTTGTACTTTCCTCTGATGGATAGTAATTTGTGACAAATGTTACCATAAGCTAAATTCTGTGTCAGCGATACAGTTTTAGTTTTCTGTAATAGAAAACTATTGCGACGGTTTTGTATGTCCGTCCTCAATTTTTCTGCCCGCCCTCAGATCTTAAAAACTACAGAGGCTACAGGGCTGCAAATAGGTACGTTGACCATTGATCCTCCAATCATCAAATATACCAAATTGCAGTTCTCTAGCCTCAACAGCTTTTATTGTAAGATTAAAGTTACTTATGATCGTGCGACTGGCAACCCAAGAGAAGAGGCCTGAAAGTTTCACGTCTAGAAAACCAGATTACACTGGAAGAACTTCCGTGCATTTTTTACTTGTTTCGTGAAAAATACGCTATATGAATAAGCAATTCCCCAATAAGTGTATTAGATACATATTTTGCCAATTACCTAAACTATTTCTCAAAACTTAGGTAAATACAATGCTTGAAAAGAAGGAATTATTTGTCATTCAAACAGGCCAAAATATACCTGTACTGAATAGTACTTGAAACTTAGTTGCAATATAAACAAAATTATCTGTTGAATAGGCGGACATACTAAATACAATATGAAGCATGAATACTCTTAGCCCTCGCTAGACCTAATTAGATGTCATAATAATTAGGAGATTACCCTAAATAATGACTAATTAACCGTAACGGGAAATTGTTTGTAGTATGATTCTAATTAACTGATCAGGACGTATAGGTTGTAATGACTTTGTTGATTTGTTATTTTTTCGTGATTATTTATAATTAACTGATCTGGACGTATACGTTGTAATGACTTTATTGATTTGTTATTTTTTGTGATTATTTATAATTTACTGATCAGGACGTATACGTTGTAATGACTTTGTTTGATTTGTTATTTTTTCGTGATTATTTATAATTTAATTGATCAGTATGTATACGTTGTAATGACTTTGTTGACTTGTTATTTTTTTCGTGATTATTTTGTTATCAATTGATCAGGATGTATACATTGTAATGACTTTGTTGACTTGTTATTTTTTTTTCGTGATTATTTGTAATCAAGTGATCAGGATGTATACGGTGTAAGGACTTTGCTGACTTGTTATTTTTTGTCGTGACTATTTATAATTAATTGATCAGGACGTATACGTTGTAATCACTTTGTTGATTCGTTATTTTTTCTTTTTCGTGATTATTTCATACTCGACTTCAGTGAGTCAGGTAAGAAACTATTGTATTTGACTTTACGATTGTTTACATATTGCAATTTATTTAATCTAAAAGTTTTTAAACACATTACAATTTATTTATATTTACAATATGTTTTTTAAACTTTACGAATTTCTTGAATTTACAGTTTTTTTAAACTTTACAATTTCATAAACCATTACATTTTTTTTTTTTTACTTTACGAATTCGCTAACCTTTACAGTTTGTTTAACTATACGAATTCGTTAACCTTCAAATTTTTTTTTATTTACGAATTCATTAATCCTTACTTTTTTTATTTTTTCTTTACGTATTCGTTAACCTTTTTTTTTTTAACAATGAAATCGTTAACCTTTACCATTTTTTTTACTTTACGAATTCATTAACCTTTACCATTTTTTTAAACTTCCCGAATTTATTAAACCTAATATTAGCTCAACAATTGCTTCTATTATTTGTAAGATTCATAACAAAAATGTTAGATAACAAAAGTAGTTTTGAAAATAAAATAGGACGCTAAAAATACTACATTTTCCAAATTTCCATTATATTAATATAAGTTAGTTGAAAAATCAAAGAACTTAATTCTTAATCTCGACTGTTTTTGAAAAATAATAATTATTTTACCCTTGCAAACCTATTGACCTTAGGCCCAACTAAAAAATAATTAAAATTTAATATAAAAGATTCATAGATCACGGCCAATTTTAAATGGCGTCATTAGCGAATAAGATTTCCTTTCATAATTTATTCATAAATAAATATTTTTCAATATGTCAGTTTTTTGTCTCCCACATTTTGAGCAGACGATAAAAGTGCAAAAAAAAAAAAAAATCACAAATGAAATTGCCTGGAAATAGGAAATTAAACGAACCATTGATTGGCATTTCATGTTTAACGTGTTTTTCTTTACGAAATGAAATGAAATCAGCTCAATTCTGTTAGCAATTTGAGTGGAATCATTTAATTTTCCGAATATTTCACTGAACGGTTTTTTTTATATAATCACTGATTTTTTTCTTACAAAACATCATCAGCAATCACTGAAAATCGCATATATTGTTCTTCTCGTGGGGGTTAGTGCTATCAGTACACCTCGCTTGATGTACAGTAGGTATTACTTAATAACCTTAGCAGCGACCCTTAGGCCATTAGCTGTACCCATTTCATTTTTACTACAACCTCCGTTCATATCATCTTCCTTCCATCTCACTTTCCACCCTCGCCTCCTAACAATTGTTTCATATTGCAAGTGCAAGGTTTTCCTCCTGTTACACCTTTCAAACATTTTACTATCAATTCCCATTTCAGCGCCAAATGACCTCGTATTTCCTATTGTTAATCTCTGCCCTAAATTTTATATTCCAGTTCCAATGTATTGATTCATAGGATATTTTCTTGCAACTAAGATTAATATGACATTCCAATAAATTGAAATATCTGGCAAGACGAGTGATTTGTAATTTCATCAACAATAGTGGTATGGAAGAGCTTTTTATAAGTGTTTGCTGGAGCAAAAGGTTACATTCGTTGTCGTAGTTGGCAAACATGTGTGGTTGGTAAACCACTAGATGCAAGGAATTAATCTCTAGTTTATTTGCCAAGCACATTAAAACGCCTATAGATGCATTTCCTTCTTTATGCATTCATGCAAAGTGATAGCAACCGCAGAGAGAGAGATAGAGAGAGAGAGAGAGAGAGAGAGAGAGAGAGAGAGAGAGAGAGAGAGAGAGAGAGAGAGAGAAAACATTAAATCGCCATTTCAAGTGAAACAAATATACTCATTGCTTTCGTTATGCAAATACAATGGATTAGCAACGCAAGAGAGAGAGAGAGAGAGAGAGAGAGAGAGAGAGAGGAGAGAGAGAGAGAGAGAGAGAGAGATTAAATACCCATTTGGAGTGGAACTAATATACTCATTGTTTTCCTTCTGCAAAATACAATTGAATTGCAACCAGCAAGAGAAGGACAGACAGACAGACGGAAAGAGAAGAGAGAGAGAGAGAGAGAGAGAGAGAGAGAGAGAGGAGATTTTATAGATAGAGAGACCTATAGATAGATAGACACTTCTATTAGGATGCAGACTATTTTCTAAACGCCTTTTGAATAATCTCCCAAGGTAAAAGTGAGACACAAAAGATACTAATATTAATCTCGAACCTATCCTATATCAGGACTAGACCTAAAAAGGATATAGTAATAGTCCTTTTCATGATCGTAATTAGTTCCTCGAAAACCTAAATTAGGAGGAAGACTTAGGTTACAATGGAGAAGCTTTCCGAGTACGCTTTTAATAAGCACCGTCTTTTAATTTTCAATTAAAATATTCTATATAAATTTCCCTTCAAGTACAATGAATACATACTTTTATGCAACATTAATGAGTTGCCAGAGAAGGGAAGGCCTTCATACAAACGACACGGGGTGATTAGTTAGAAAAATAATATGCTAAAGAATTGAAAACATTATAACTACAATAACTGAAATAAGGAATTACTTGTTGGTCATGTTGGTAAAACGATATGAAAACTGAGCGGCGAAAAAACCCTGAAGAAATATGAAATACAATGAAATATTATTCACTGGTATTCATACACTGCTGAGAAAGACGGATCAATATATAATTAGTATGCGGTAATTGGATATTAATAACTGTGAATATGAGTGTATGTGTATGTGTGTGTATCTACCTCACGCGGTGTACTGTAGGCGTTACTTAAGCTTCTTTGCGGTGTCCCATCGGCCCCTAGCTGCAACCCTTTCAATCCTTCTACTATCCCTCCGTTCGTATTCTCTTTCTTCCCTATTACTTTCCACCCTCTCCTAAAAGATTTTATAGTGCAACTGCGACAGAGTTTCATCCTATTACGCCTTTCAAACCTTCCTACTCTCAATTTCCTTTTCAAGTCCTAAATGACCTCATGGATCCCGCCGTTTTTTGTTTGGCCGTAACACTAAGTTTTTATATTTCTATTCTTATATGTGGGTGTCTGTATTGTGTGTGTGAGGTGGAGGGGGTGGGGGGGGGGGGGGGGGGGGGGGGGGGGGGGGTGGGGGGGGGGGGGGGGGGGGGCAGACAGACAGACAAAATAAATATAACACTGTTTTTACTTATATTTAACTAATGGGAATGTATGAATATTCACGCTTTTCTGTTATCTAATGTCCAATATTAATGTTACGCTTATGTACTGATTTGAATATAGACAATTTCCCCTTAGGATTTTATTATAATGAAATATAAAAAAGGCTATTTTAATTCAGAATTAAAACTTGACTACCAAACATTGGAAATACTGAAGGGTAACTTACAGCAGGAAACCAGCTACAAAAAAAAAAAAAAAAGCATCCTACGCAGTGAATCCTACAGGATGCACCACTTCCATTTGGGGGTTCTGAATTGACATGAAAATTTTTCAACGAGATAAGAAACACGAACCCCCCATGCCACACTTAAACAATAGATGCAAATGCATTCAGGTGTGCGCATATCTGCCTGATGGTACCGGTGAAATATTTCCTTTGAGTTATATTGTTTCATCCAGTAATATATATATATATATCTATATATATATACATATATATTATATATACATATATATATATATATATACATATATATATATATATATATATATATATATATATATATATATATATATATATATATATATATATATATATATATATATATATATATATATATATATATATACAGAAGTTTAAGTGAGATACGTCTCGTAGGTCATTAAAACAACAGCGGCAGTTATACAATGAGAGGTAAAAAATGCAGCGAAGTTTGTTCGGAGCATCTGAGATTTCTGTACATTGTATAATCAGGGCCATTGAAAATAGATTTATTTTTCGGTGGTTTCGATATAATGCTGGATGAGACACGGTCCATAAAATCTTAACTGCGGCCCGGTGGTGGCCAGGCCTATATCGTTGCCAGATGTAGGATTATGGCCAGCTTTATCCTTGAATAAAATAAAACTGCTGAGGCCTAGAGGGCTGCAATTTTGTATGTTTGATAACTGGAGGGTGGATAATCGACATATCAATTTGCAGCCCTCTAGCCTCAGCAAGTTTTAAGATATGGGGGTGGAAAAAATAAGTGCGGATAAGTAAAGTGCGGACTGGAAAGGTACGGACAGGAAAAGTGCGGACAGGAAAAATGCGGACGGACAAGCAAGACCGCCACGATACTCTTCTTTTCAGAAAACTAAAAGAATATTTTAATGAATATTTTAAAAAAGGATTAAATATAATTTGTGTGGAAAAAATATGTTCTTCTCTGAATAATAAAACAGCTACAGAGTATCACTTTCGAAACCATGTTACTTATATTAAAATAAATTGATTGTTTAATTGTTGCTACTTTAGTTTGTTACTTGTCGCGTCACCCACTCCGGATGGTGAATGTAGAATAGACGGCCCGGCGGCTTCCTCAACGAAGATATCGTTTATTAATGTAATTTGTCAACCATGCAATATGGAAATGGGTGTTAAAATGGGTGTTATGACACTTAGATCGATAGGGGCTGGGCTAAACAAGGCGGCCCCCCCCCCCCCCCCCCCCCAAGAACCTCCCGCAGGGTTTAGTACTATAGTAGATTCACATCAACCGTGCATTTGATGTCTAGGCCAGTCCCTTACGACGCTCCTGATTGGCTGTTGATAAGCCAATGACAGGGCTGGAGACTCTCAGTCTCGAGAGAGAGGTCATAGACAGCATCTGTGTCCGAGCTATCCGAGGGATACTTTTGAAATGAGAGGTGGAACATACATCCTGCCTACGTGAACTCTCTCGAGAGACTGAAAGTTTCCATCCCTGTCATTGGCTTATCAACAGCCAATCAGGAGCGTCGTAGGGACTGGCCTTGACATCAGATGCACGGTTGATGTGAATCTACTATAGCACTCGGAGTAGTTTGACATGTGGATAACAAGCCAAAGTCCCCGTATGGCGCAGTGCTGTCAGTGAACCTCG
>NC_061110.1:16540859-16548947 GCF_015104395.2 Macrobrachium nipponense | reverse complement strand
GGACTTACCTTTCCCAATTTCATATTTTTGTAACAAAAGAAGGAAATAAGCTGGTTACTCATCCAGGTAGGAGGATGCGTGAAACAAAGAGAGAGAGAGAGAGAGAGAGAGAGAGAGAGACGAGAGAGGGGAGAGAGAGAGAGATGCAATTTGAAATGAAACTCGTAAGTTCCTTGCTTTTCCTATACAAATACATGAGAGAGAGAGAGAGAGAGAGAGAGAGAGAGAGAGAGAGAGAGAGAGAGAGAACTATTATAGATAACAGACAGAAAGAGAGGGGGAAAAGGGATACAAAAAGAGGAAAAACGATTATAGAATGGAAATGACCAAGTATTCTCTGTTTCTAACTCTCCCCTTTTTGGTCCTTTTGTTATCGTTCGGTTCCCTTATTGGGATTACCACACCTATCTATTTTTCCTCCTTTAGGTTGTGAATATCTGCATTATTATGCGGTCAACCAGTTTCCTGCTGAGAGGAGAGACAGAGAGAGAGAGAGACGAGAGAGAGAGAGAGAGAAGAGAGAGAGAGAGAGATGGAGAGAGAGAGAGAGAGAGGGATTTTGGGAATTTAATGCAAAACAATATATCATACATTATCAATTAATCCTAAAATCATAATAACTTATCTACAATACTTCTGTAAACAATTAATATTCATATAGTAAGTATATTTCCGTTACGAAATGAAACAGGTAATTCATTTGAGTGATTGAATAGGATCTATTCATATTTGGAAGATAATTGCCTTCAATATTTTGATCAAGTAATTGTCTTCTTCAAGAATTTAATCAAATAATTGTCTTCTCTAGAGCTTGATAAAATGATTATTTTCTTGAAGATTTTAATCAAATAATTGTCTTCTTCAAGAGCTAAATAAAATAATTGTCTTCTTCAAGAGAGTTTAATGAAATAATTGTCCTCTTCAAGAGTTACATAATATAATGGTCTTCTGCAATATTTAAATGATATAATTGTCTTCTTAAAGAGTTACATAAAATAGTATTCTCCATGATTTAATCAAACAATTGTGTTCTAGATTTTAACAAGAATCATTTTCTTCTTCAAGAGTTTAGATAATCTGTTGATTCTATCCTTCACAAGAAGCTTAACAATTTGCTGCTTTTGTTGCATCTGCAGCATCAATTGCTGTTCAAAATGCTGGTTTGGTTTTCTGGCAATTAAATTTCTTCATAATTACAATCAACTTTGGCTAAATTTAATTGCACCGATGATTTCATGCAAATTGTGCTAATCCTTTTTGCTTCTTGGGTATAGTTCGTTTGATGACAAGCTGAAATTGTGTTGAGATTCATTTAGAGTATATTCGGTCAGGAAAAGCAATTCATAATTGTTTTTTTTTTTTATCTCGAATCCTTCTCAATATTCGGATATGTTCATTTCGATACAGAGAATATTTGTAAATCTGGACCATTTTTGAGCCTTGTACTTTCCCCCATTAAATAGTAATTTGTGACAAATGTTACCGAAGGTCACATTTGGTGACAGCGATACAGTTTTAGTTTTCTGTAAAAGAAAACTATTGCGACGGCTTTGTCTCTCCGTCCGCACTTTTTCTGCCTGCCCTCAGATCTTAAAAACTACCGACGCTACAGGGCTGCAAATAGGTACGTTGATCATTGATCCTCAAATCATCAAACATACCAAACTGCAGCCCTCTAACCTCAGCAGTTTTTATTTTAAGGTTACAGTTAGTCATGATCGTGCGACTGGCAACGCAAGAGAAGAGGCCTGAAAGTTTCACGTATAGGAAACCTGATTACACTGAAAGAAGTTACGTGCAATTTTTACTTGTTAAGTGAAAAATACGCTATATGAAGAATGGATTCCCCAATAACTGTATTAGATACGTATTTTCCCCAATACCAAAACTATCAATGAAAACTTAGGTAAATACAACGCTTGAAAAGAAGGAATTATTTGTCATTCAAACAGGCCAAAATATACCTGTACTGGATAGTACTTGAAACTAGTTGCAATATATACAAAATAGGCGGACATACTATTGTTTGGAGTATGATTCTAATTAACTGATCAGGACGTATAGGTTGTAATGACTTTGTTGATTTGTTATTTTTCGTGATTATTTATGATTAACTGATCAGGACGTATAGGTTGTAATGACTTTCTTGATTTGTTATTTTTCGTGATTAATTATAATTAACTGATCAGGAAGTATACGTTGTAATGACTTTGTTGATTTGATATTTTTTCGTGATTATTTAGAATTAACTCATCAGGACGTATACGTTGTAATGACTTTGTTGATTAGTTATTTTTCGTGAGTTATTTATAATTAATTGATCAGGATGTATACGTTGCAATGACTTTGTTGATTAGTTATTTTTTCGTGATTATTTATAATTAATTGATCAGAACGCATATGTTGTAATCACTTTCTTGATTCGTTATTTTTTTTCTTTTTCGTGATTATTTCATACTCGACTTCAGTGAGTCAAGTAAAAAACTACTGTTTTTATATGAGTGAAAAGCAAAACTGTTTTCATCACTTTACGATTTTTTACATTTTGCAATTTATTTTATCTACATTTTTTTAAAACACATTACAGTTTATTTATATTTACAATATGTTTTAAACTTTACGAATTTCTTCAATTTACAGTTATTTAAACTTTACAATTTCATAAACCATTTCATTTGTTTACTTTACGAATTCGTTAACCTTTACAGTTTTGTTTAACCATACGAATTCGTTAACCTTTACATTTTTTTACGAATTCATTAACCTTTACACTTTTTCTTACTTTACGAATTCATCAATCTTTACTTTTTTTTTACTTTACGTATTCGTTAACCTTTATTTTTTAAACTACGAATAGGTTAACCTTTAAAATTTTTTTACTTTACGAATTCATTAACCTTTATCATTTCTTTTAAACTTTACGAACTCATTACACTTTACAATTATTTTTTAACTTCATGAATTCGTTAACCTTTAGATTATTTCTTAAATGTCGTAGCTAATATTAGCTCAACAATTATTTCTATTATTTGTAAGATTCATAAAAAAAATTTAAATAAAAGTTTGTTTTGAAAGAAACATGGGACGCGAAAAATAATACATTTTCCAGATTTACATTATATTAATATAAGTTAGCTATCATCCTCGAATTTAAACAAAAACGCTCAATATTTATTCTCGATTGCCTTTGACAATAAAAAATAATTACTATTTTCAGTTGTCTTTGAAAAATCAAAGAACTTAATTTTGAATCTCGACTGTTTTTGAAAAATAATAAATATTTTACCCTCGCAAACCTATTTACCTTAAGCCCAACTAAAACTAACTAAAATCTAATATAAAAGACTCATTGTTCACGGCCAATTTTAAATGGCGTCATTGGAAATAAGTTTTCCTTTCATAATTTATTCATAAATAAATATTTTTAATATGTCAGTTTTTTGTCGCTCACATTTTGAGCAGACGATAAAAGTGCCAAAAAAAATCACAAATGAAATTATCTGGAAATAGGATATATATATATACTATGTATATATATATATATGTATATATATATATTATATATATATATATATATATATATATATATATATATATATATATATATATATAGTATATATAGATATATATATATATATATATATATATATATATATATATATATATATATATATATATATATATAGTATATATATATATATATATATATATATATATATATATATATATATATATATATATATATATATATATATATATATATATATATATATATATATATATATAATATATATATATACATATATATATATATATATATATATATATATATAATATATATATATATATATAATATATTATATATATATAGATATATATATATATATATATATATATATATATATATATATATATATATGTTACGGCCTCTTGAGAGAGGTCCGCTTCATGGTTTGAATATGAAATAAAAAAAAAAAAAAAATTCAACACCAACAGTTGAAACTGGGGATATGAATATAGAAAGAAACACTAACACAACAAAGGTTTAATTACAAGCTTATTGGCATAGGTAAATGCAGAATGGTATCTCCTATTTACATAAAAAAAACAGAATCTTACTCTGCATGAACTGGGGGAACAGTGAGGCAATTCAAATACTTGCTAGTCAATTTGGCAATTCGAAGAGATGGCTTCACAAAAGGAAAACGGTGATTGCAGACGTCCTCTTGACTCCGTATTGCAGGAAAATAGTCTACTTGTAAGGCAGGAACTCCCCAAAACCACTAGCAGGACCTTTTTTTCTCTGAAGTCTGCTCGACGTCGAGATAACACGGTCGTACACTCCTGAAGACGACTAGACCAGTATCCAACCAACTCTCGAGCAATTTTGTTTTTAATCCTTCGTCGGTCCCTTTCTCTCTTATCTCTCACGGATGATCTCTGCTGCTGCTGATCTCTCACTGATAATCTGATATGTGGCTCTGACTGAGGATATCTCTCTGTGACTAACTGGTGTCCCTCTTTTATGATCTCTCCTCTCTCCAACTTCGACTGTCGTATTTATACGACACTCTGGGGGCGGAGCCTACGTACGGCGAGAGTCACAGACTCCCGAGATTTCTAGAAATTCTTAGATGAATCTAGATGAGGTATTGCATCAGAAATCGCGGCATTTCTCACATCACGATGGTGCCAGACGAGTTCCACTACACTCCTGCCGATTCTAGAACCCTCATGATAACAGGCACCTCCAACACAATGCGCTAACGCCTCCTTGCTGCCGAACTTCTCGAAAATGCGTTCTCCTTTCCTTTTTCTTTCTTTGCTAGGAAGCAATTACCATCACATGCCCCCCCCAAAAGAGAAAAAAAAATGAAATCAACTGATTTTATTTTTTTTCTAAAGAGAAGCAAGAATTATACAGCAGGGAACAATTCTCCATAAAGCTTTAATCCAGTCAAACACACACGCTTCTCCACACACTCAGTCGTGCAATAACAGAAAACGGTTATTAGGCTACTCATTCTGAGAAATCTCTAGAGAGGCTACTAACTATAACATTATCCTTCTCTCTTACTTTTTCCATTTTCAGAACTCTGATTAAAACTTATAAATACTAAAACACCTCTTGTGTTTTTCTCAAAACTAATTTCTCTTTCAGACACAATTACCAAGGGCACGGGCGGCGGCCAAGGTATGGGGCGTTCTTTATAATTCTGAAGCAAATTTACATTCATTGCCTTTGCTCTACTCTTACCCACATTAATTCTATGCTATATATTTCCCCTCTCCTCTAACACTGAAAAAGGACCTCCGAACTTATAAGGTAAAAAAGGACTTTCTCTCGAGACTAGTCCTAAGACTTTATCTTTTACACACAAACTTCTCTCTTTAGCTCTAAGATCAAGTTTCCCTTTAATTTCCCCTTGACTTCCTCTCGCGTTTTCTTTCACTAAGTGCCAAGAGCTTCCGTTCTCCTCCGCTAGCTGCCAAACATCTCTTAGATTGTTTTTATAATACTCAAGATTAGTTATGCAATCATCTCTACCCTTACTTCTAGGCAAAGTTCCGAACATATTAATAAATACATTCTCAAAAGACTTGCCTACTGAAGGAATATTACACAACTGAACTCTAGGAATTACTTGAATTGGTTTCCCGGCAATTTGATATTCATGACAGCTTAAAGCATACCTCTTCACGTCATTTTTCATCTTAGGCCAAAAGTACGCCCCTACCATAACTAAACACTTGAAAGTTTTATTTACTCCTAAATGTCCTTGCTCATCGTGTGCTAACTGCAAAACTAGCTCATGAAGCTTCCTAGGAACCACTAATTGTTCTGTGACTTCCCCTTTACTACCTGACTTTGGTCGAACATAACTACAAAAAACTTCGTCCTTCAAACAAAAGGTTTCCTTACACACATCATCGAGATCATCATCCAGCTCATATTAAAAAAATTCGGGTTAGTGTCTCATCCTCTCTCTGCAACTTGACTAGCTCATCCTTATCCAAAATGTTAGAGCCTAATTCATCACCGTAACTAGTACTAGATACTGGTACATTTACTACGTTACTCTCGACAGCTACACCTTCCGTTTGGCTATCACTGTCAACATCAATAGAGTCCAGTCTCTCAGCCACACTCATGCCAAGATCACCTCGCTACCTCTATCACACTCATTCGAATCCACGAACTTACTCATATTCGAATCCACGAACTCACTCTCATTCGAATCCAGGAACAATTATGACAGTAGTCTACGTCTGTATCTAAACCCGACCTAGTTACTACCATTTCAGGCACTGGAATATTTTTTACAACAGGATTCACATTCTTGGATAAAGCTAAGTCGTTACGACAATAATGTCTACGCCTTCAACGGGCAAACTGTCCACAACTGCAAGTTTTACTACTCCTGACACTACCTGACTTTCTAAATTCAACTTCAACAAAGGACAAAGAACACAAGTGTTAGGAAATCCACCTAACATGACTTTCTCTTCCATATTGATTTCTGCCCTGTTCGGCACACACTCACTTCTAATCAGTGAAACAGCAGCGCCTGTGTCTCGAAGCAAGAATACTTCTCTCGAATCTACTCCTCCAAGAGAGGAAACTATGCCTTCTGACAGAAATTCACCAAAAATTTTCCTAGTTTCTCTCATCACATCATTCCTACTTGACGAAAGGTTAACTAGAGACACTGGTTTCTTACCGTCCTTCCTTTCTACTGCACAATTTCTTGCTACATGCCCTTTCCCATTACATCGGAAACAAGTTAATTCTGAGCCACTAGATGCCACATTACTCTTACAAACCTTAGACGTATGGCCAGGTTTTCCGCATGTATAACAGGAATAGTCACTTTTACTCGCATTGCTATTACTAGGACTGAAACCTTTACTGCTTTGTACTCTACCAGAAGAAGGATCATTTCGTTTCTTACTAACACTCAAATTATGAGTTAGACTATATTCGTCAGCTAGCCTAGTAGCTCCTGCAAAATATACTTCTGCCTATCCCTTATATAAAGCTTAATCTCAGGGGATACGTTATCTTTGAAGTTTTCTAACAACACTAAGTTCTTCAAACTATCAAAATCCTCAACCTTAGCAGAAGTTAACAGATAAAAAAATTCTAACTTCTTACCGTATTCTACAGACGTAATATTTTCATCCTTTATCAAATTTCTAAATTTCTTACGTTACGCCTCTGGTACTAACCTATATGCGCTAAGAACAGTTTCTTTCACAATATCATAATTATCACATTCCTCCTTAGACATGCAAACTATACACAGTAAGTGCCCCACCACTCAAAACTGACTGCAAATATGAAGTCCACATTTCTTTAGAAGAACCTGCTCGTTCCATTAACTTCTCAAAACACATGAAATATGTCGTAACATCTTCCTCATCAAACTTTGGTACTAATTTTAGCACTGCACTCATACCTAACGTATCAGCTTCGTTTTCGTTCTCGCCTGACCGACTGTTACAAGTGCTTTCCCTTAACCGAGCAATTTCCAACTCATGCATACGCTCTTTCTCTCTCCCTTCCTGCTGCATTACCAACATTTCTCTCTCTTGCTGCATTTTCATTGCTTCTCTCTCTTGCCCCTCTGCATTTTCATTGCTTCTCTCTCTTTCTCTTGCTGCATTATCATTGCTTCTCTCTCTTTCGCTTGGTGCATTTTCATTACTTCTCTCTCAGCCGCTCTTTCATCTCTCTCAGCCGCTCTTTCATCTCTCTCATACTTTTCTCGTTCTTTCTTTCAACATACTCACGGAGATCATTCCCCTCTAGACCTAGTAGCTTACCTGACTCAATAAACTCTTTCACCATCTCACTCATTCTGGTTCTTTCTATATTCTCCCTGTTTCAAACTGTTAAAGTGTTGATAGCCTAAGCAAGGTCGCCACAATGTTACGGCCTCTGAGGGAGGTCCGCTTCCGGTTCGATATGAAATAAATAAGGAAAAAAAAATTTTCAACATCAACAGTTGAAACTGGGGATACGAATATATATATATATATATATATATATATATATATATATATATATATATATATAATATATAT
>NC_061110.1:16530859-16538359 GCF_015104395.2 Macrobrachium nipponense | reverse complement strand
ATGGTGTGTCTAGTATGTCAGTTAGGTCATCGGTCAATCAAAAAAGAAAATTAACCCCAGACATACTACTTCTATAAAATAATGACCTCAAAAATTCAGAAATACTAACTGAACGTATCCCAATTAACTCTATTTAATATGACCACTAAAATCTATAAATCATTATTACAACTCGCAAGGATAAAAAATATTAAGTACTCTAACTCAATTCTCCAAACTCACACACCAGCACACACAATCCAGAACTCACACCAACTCCACCGATTTCTGCACTCACATTTCAAACTCAAATTCTCACAAGCAAAAAAAAAAAAGAAAAAGGTAATGAGCCCAAGAAAAAAAAAAATCACGTAACAAGCCCAGACCCAAAAATAAAAAATGTTCTCTCAAGCTCTGATATTACAGCAACCCACAAAATCAGTAAAAATCTCCTATGTTTAACAGCAAAAACCCTTTACTGCTCACATAATTAATTACAATGAGACTTAATGTCAAAAAGCCCATTTTATGTAAATCACCAACCCCAGTAAATTCCATCTCCCCTCCAAAAAGAAAGGGCTATTTAAAGCTCAATCCCCAATTACATCTCTTGTAGGAAAAGACGAAAAAAAAAAAAAAGAAGAAGAAAAAAAAAGATAATCACAAGTAAACTTCCCCATCACAAAGCACATAATATATGCATGATATACATAACCCCCCGTTTTCCCCCAACAAATGCAATATGCATAGTTACGGATTTTTTGCCATCGCAACTTTCAAACTATCGGACATGGCCAGAAAGCAATCCCTTACACATGCGTTTTCATGAAACGCTATGGTCAACATTTCCAGATATTGCAAAACTCTGAGCTATCATCACTAGAGGAAATGAGTCAGCACACCGGACTCATCACAGCATTGTCAGCAAAAAATCCACCTGCAGACACGTGTGCTCAAACTGCAGCATAAAAATGTCTAGTCAGACTTCCAACTTCAGAAACCCATGATTCTCAAAAAAAAAAAGGTCTATACTGACATGATATCAGCACATTTCACAAAATTATCTCCAGGATTATATAAAAAATTATCACCTATTCAGGATAAAAAACTACGATAAACTCGTAATTCAGCAATTATATGCCTCCAAAAATAACATCTCCATAGGACCACAATGCAGATAATGCCACTTGCGATCCAATTAGTCACGAAACCAAAAAAGAAAGAACCACAGAACTCTTCTCTTGGCTCGAAAAAACTCCAGGAAAAAAAAAGTCATAACCACAAAAAAAAAGTCACCCGCCAAAGATGAATGCCATCTCCATATATATAAATATAAGTCACCATATTAAAAATAAAACCACCCCAGTGATAAAAATATTTCCTAAATTTAATTAATAACCACACCACCATATTCCCTCTAATTTCACCGATAGCCACGTGTTAATAAAACCCACCACTCCAGCAATAAAAAATATTCACCTCTGTTCTGGCAAATAAAAAATACTGACCTCTATTTCACCAATAACTCCATGTGGAATAAAACAAGTCTTCAAAAAAAAAAAAATCTCTAAGCAGGATAATCAAAATGTAACTCTATCTCCAAAATAATGCACTCAAAGCACCAAGCTGACACACTCATAAATTTTGCCTCACATATCTCCTCAAAAAGGTGTCTCCATTTGCAACAAAGATGGATGCAAAATAATTGAACTAAACATAGCTCTTACCACCATAGGCCTAAACTGTGGAAATTATATTTCCAAAATAAAATAAAATGTCAAATGGCCAAAATATATCTCCAATATATTATATCTCAAATTATATCTACAAAATAATATACCTCCAATTCTCTAGAGAATAACTCAATGTTATAGTCAAAAACTATAAACTCTCTGTTTAGCATAACTGCTGAAAAAAAAAGCCAAAACTCGGCAAATAAAATTGTCCAGGAAATTCTAGAAAAAATCACCAATGTGCCACAACTCATTATAATAAAACTTCAAATTCAAAGTGTCTAAGTAAAGAGTTCTCCATATGCACTACGGCATAGGCCACTAGAAATTTAGCCAAGTTTCCTATCTCTGGCAAAGTTGTCACAAATACAACAAAGGTATTGTGCAAGAAACCAACAACTTCTGGAACATATATATCCAGAGAAAAAAAAATGTAGTGCCATTACGTATGCATTAAAAAAAAATTGCACAATTTCTCCCATAAATCTCTCTGCAGCATCAAACAGCTGAAATCACAAACACGTTCCCGAACAATGACTCTAAGTCACGAACCGAGACATTAAAAAAAATTCACATAAACTGGAGAGAAAAAAAAAATTAGCTCATGATAAAAACTTGTGTCAGCGATGGCTAACATCTAAAAAGGGAAAAAGAAAAATCAAAGGCACTATTAACTATCCCCGTGACTCACGTAGATGTCAAACAATTCTCTGCTAAACGCATAAAAAAAGAAAAACAACAAATGTGTTGTTAGTTCCTCCCAAATAATAAAAAAAAACAACACCACCCTTGATAGCATTATAACACCCATGTTAGTATATATAAAAAAATCACCAGCATTATATAAAAACCTCACTAATGTTAATGCTTGCCCATTCACCAAAAATTCAGCACAAAATTCACCAAAGGTTCAGCAAAATTCAGCACAATTCACCAAAATTCAGCCAGATTCATCACCCATGAACTACTGACATATTCTCCAAAGTCATAAAAACTCATTAAATAATTAACCACAAAACTTCTCCCATAATTCATTGTAATAATTCTCCACAATATAAATTAATTATCTGTAATAATTATAAAATAATCTCCCATGAAATATCTCAAATAATGATAATGTTACTTAAGTAACTCTCCGCATAAAATATCTCAAGTAATAATAATTATAATAATTCTCCATAGTAAGAATTCTCCTACAAATATCTCAAGTAAGGGCTTTAATATTGCCATTCCCCAGTATACACCAATATTGCCACACCCAAAATCAACACCATTTCCCCAGTATATACCAATACAACACAAGGCACCTACCCACCACCAATGGCAACACCACCTGACAACATCAGTCAGCAATCATCATCAGTCATCACCACAGGGCATCACCATTCAGCAATGGCATCACCAATTGACAACATCAGTCATCATCACTCATCACCACTTAGCACCATTTTAAAGTAATCTCTCCAACACCAATCAAATCTCTATTACAAAAAAATAATCACTGTGTCCCCATTATAATTGTGCCTTCCAAAGCATAAGGAAAACTTACACCACATATATATGCACTTCATTTCCTTTTCTCTTCACTCAAGAAAAAGAAAATATCTTTCTAAAAAAAAAAAACCCTACGGCCATCTCACATCATCAACCAATCATTATCAGCTGATGTCCTGTGGCATTGGAAATTCATTATCAAGGGCAAACTCATCCCCGATGCCCCGACAGAAAAAAAAAAGGTTTCACCCTCTTCTGAACATTAGAACACCCCCCCTGAATAGTGTTTGAGTATCCCCCGAGGCAGACCACTACAACCCTCCCCTTGCAATACCCAACTGGGCCAGTTAGCAGAAATTATGCTGACCGCGTAAGAACGAGTGGGCGCTCTTTGTCTCCAAGTAAAAACACAATTCAAGCACAGTTTCGCATGTATGAAAACCATTCATACACACACATATATCAATACAAAGACGAATGCGTCTCTTCTAAACATGCGCCAACAAAAAATCACATCACTTTCTGCTACTCCTCTGGGGAACAAAAAAATGTGATATTCCTAAACCAATCCCACAACTCACAAAATGATAAAAGAAAAAAACCCAGGACTTAAAAACACACTGTAACTCTCACCCCTTCACAACAGAAGAAAACCCAGAATCTGCTCAATCATAAACACACAAATTTCATTGGTGCAACGCAAACGCGCTCGGCAAGAAAAGAAGGCACTAGATGATTTCACAAACAAACTTGACTGAGTCCAACTCCCTGGGCAAAATTGATGACTCTAGTAAAATCCTTCCCTTCCCATTACCACAGTTAACGGACAGATATTTCTCATTCCCTCTCACTTAGTAACTGAAATCAATTTTCCACAATCTCACAAAAGGCTTTATCTTTCGACCACCGCTCAGCCACCACTATTACCAGCGAAGGGCGTCGCCACCCCCCCCACCACACTATTTTAATATTTGGTATGCGTTAAGCCAGAGCGTTAGGCGAACTGGTAACCCTCAGTCCCTCCGATCTCTCTCTCTCTCTCTCTCTCTCTCTCTCAAGGTGATCACTGGCATAGCCTTCTCTCTCTTTCTCTCTCTCTCTCTCTCTCTCTCTCTCTCTCTCTCTCTCTCTCTCTCGATTTCATCAGGTCATTAAATTAGAGTCGTAGCTACAAAAATATATACATTTATTCAAAGTAAAGTACAAGTTGAGTAATTCATGTTCTTACAGGGTAATTAATGGAATGATAATAGTTCAAGTCTCACAGACAACTAACTCAGATAAAACAACACCCGGTTTTTTTTTAAATGTCTTAATCAGTAATTAGTCAGACTAATTATCTCTTCTCCAAAATACAGTCCCCTCACTAGGACGCTCAGTCCCCTAGGACACTCTGTCCCCTCACTAAGAACTGCCTGTTTAAAAGACAGGAGCACACTAGTGAGCACACACAATTGTAAAGACAAAGTTAAAAGACTAATAAAACAGAACATCTTTACAATATGTCAAACAGACAACAAGCCATCTTCTTTTGGCTAAAGTATTATAAACACTTACCCATTACAGCTTAGAAAATCACTAAACTAAAAAACAAAAAATAAAATTAGAGCCATCCAGGCTCTTTCTCCCCAAGGCAGCCGTCTCCTCCGTTCTGCCTAAAACCTGCCGTTATGAACGAACATAGCTTCATGCACAGATGAATTCACACTCTTCGTCAATGCCCTAATTAAACTGGTCACAGCCAGTTTTCAAAGGTACCTTGAACAAGCCCTCACGAACTCACATACCCATAGAACGAACATTGGCCTGCTTAAGTAAGCTTCTTAGTGTCACACCATCCCAGCTTTCTTAAGGTTGTTGCTTGGACTCTGTCTCCATGGAAAGTTAAAAATGATCAGTCTGCACCTCACATTATAAGGGTATATTAAACATATTAATTATAGCCCTCTTTCATCTAACATATATATATCTATATGTATATATATATATATATATATATATATATATATATATATATATATATATATATATATATATATATATATATATATATATATATATATATATATATATATATATATATATATATATATATATATATACTCCTTTTCGTTGAATTGTGGCCTTCGTTTCTAATACAAATCTACCCAAAATACAGCCACCCCAAATTCACTTTACATTCAACAACTTCAATACAACCAAAGGGAAAACAAATCCATTACAGTTTCTAGAAACATCAGACCTTTGTCACTTTCGACGACAGAACTCGAAATTTGCGTCGAAGTTTTTGATGTTCAATTCTGTCAACTTCGAGCGCTTGGTAATTCATACCGTCTGACAAGGGATGGATTTAAGATAAGTCTCAGTTCCTCCGCAGAACAAGTTGGAAAAGAAGGAGACCTCAGTCAATATGTAATTTCCCTGAGGAAAGAAGGCGATGGGCAAAAGTTTAAGTGGGATAAGTCTCGTAGGTTATTAAAAAAACAGCGGCAGTTATACAACGAGAGGTAAATATGCAACGAAGTTTCTTCGGAGCAACCGAGTTTTCTGTACATTGTATAAATCAGGGTCACTGAAAATAGATCTATAATTCGGTGGTTTCGATACAATGCGGTATGAGCCGAGGTCCATATAAATTTAACAGCGGACCGGTGGTGGCCTGACCTATATCGTTGCCCAGACGCACGATTAGGACTAACTTTACCCCTTAAATAAAATATAACCTGCTCAGGCTAGAGGGCTGCAATTTGGATGTTTGATGATTTGATGGGGGCATAATCAATACGCTAATTTGCAGCCCTCTGCCTCAGCATGGTTTTAAGATCTGAGGGCGGACAGAAAAAGTGGGGACATGAAAAGTGCGGACAGAAGAAGTGGGGACAAGAAAAGTGCGGACGGAAAAAGTGCGGACGGAAAAAGTGCGGACAGGAAAATTGCAGCGAACAGAAACGTACGGACAGGAAAATTGCAAATTGCGGACAGAAAAAGGACAGACAGGAAAATTGCGGGCAGGAAAAATGCGGCCAGACAAGCAAGGCCGTCACGATACTTTTCTTTTCAGAAAACAAAAAGAATGTTTTTTATCGTCGGCATAATGAATAGTTTGGTGACTAGAATATGACACTTTGATCTGCGATGGGCTAGTGCTAAACAAAGCACCCCAAGGACCTTACGACGCTCCTGATTGGCTGTTGATAAGCCAATGACAGGGTTGGAGATTCTCAGTCTCTCGAGAGAGTTTACAGGCCTAGACATCAGATGCACGGTTGATGTGAATGTGTTGAGGTGTCCTCGTATTCATTCACTAACGAGGCACCGGTTTGTTCTTTTGATCTGCATATCAGACGTCAGTTGGTAAACACCACTCTTTCTTAGCTAAGTCTCATTGACTGTGATGATATTTTCTAAGTTTCGTTCAATAGCTTCTTTCTGGTGTGGAGGTTAAGTCGTTGAAACTCATATTATAAAATATAAGTTATATTTTACTATCTAAAAAAACATCACTAATAGATGCAAGAAGGTTTGATAGGTCTTTAAGCTAGAGAGAAGTGAAGTCTGAGGTACAATTTCGTTTACAAATCATAGGAGAGCAAACACTGGCTAGATATGCATACATACAAACTAACAATAAGAAACTCAGGTTTGTCACCGTATGGCACCCACCAGCCTTGTGAGAAACGTCAACATGATTTCTCAGAGGAAGGCATTGTTGACGTTGTTGTCAGCAAAGTAATGATGACACAAGGTGGTCCACAAACCGGATGCTTCGTCAAAGCTTCGTCAAACTTCTGTATGACCTCCTTGGTCTCTGGCCTAGTTCTTATTTTGTACATTATGCTATAGAATGTGGAAATACAATCTTTATTTAATGTAAACTTTACAAATGTACCATAGCAACTCGGAGTACTTGACGCGTGGATAACAAGCCAAAGACCCCACATGGTGTAGTGCTATCAATGGACTTCATGCGGTGCACTGTAGGCATTACTTAATGTTCTTTGCAGAGTGCCTTCGACTCCTAGTTACAACCTCTTTTGTTCCTTTTTACTGCAACTCCTTTCATATTATCTTTCTTCATATTACTTTCGACCCTCTCCTAACACTTGATTCACAGTGCAGCCTTTCAAACCTTTTACTGCCAGTTTCCGTTTCAGCTCTGAATGACCTCATAGGTCCCAGTGCTTGTCCTTTGGCATAAATTCTACATACAACTCAACTCAAGAAGCCAAAGTAGCACCGTTTAATTATATCAATAATTTGAGAAACTTTTCATTAAAATCGCGTCTCTTTCTAA
>NC_061110.1:16483180-16525359 GCF_015104395.2 Macrobrachium nipponense | reverse complement strand
GGACTTACCTTTCCCAATTTCATATTTTGTATCAAAAGAAGGAAATAAGCTGGTTACTCATCCAGGTAGGAGGATGCGTGAAACAAAGAGACCGAGAGAGAGAGAGAGAGAGAGAGAGAGAGAGAGAGAGAGAGAGAGTAGATAGTCATTTAGAGTATAAGACACATTCATTCCCTTTCTCATGGTCATGCACGGGTTTAGTAACACCCAGAGAGAGAGAGAGAGAGAGAGAGAGAGAGAGAGAGAGAGAGAGAGAGAGAGATATTAAATAGTATTTACATTACAACACAAAATCATTCCCTTTCTCATTGTCATTTATATTTATGGTTATGCACAGGGACAGCAACAGCCAGCGAGAGAGAGAGAGAGAGAGAGAGAGAGAGAGAGAGAGAGATAAATGTTAAATAGTCATTTATATTTATGGATATACTCAGGGACAGCAACAGCCAGCGAGAGGGAGAGAGAGAAAGAGAGAGAGAGAGAGAGTGGGAGAGAAAGTTCATTGCTTTTCCTATACAAATACATAGGGGAGAGAGAGAGAGAGAGAGAGAGAGAGAGAGAGAGAGAGAGAGAGAGAGAACTATTATAGATAAACAGATAGATAGAGAGGAGGAAAGGGATATAAAAAGAGGAAAATAGATTATAGGATGGAAATGACCAATTATTCTCTGTTACTATTTTCCTCCTTTAGGTTGGGAATATCTGCATTAATCTATGGTTAACAAGTTTCCTGCTGAGAGAGAGAGAGAGAGAGAGAGAGAGAGAGAGAGAGAGAGAGAGAGAGAGAGAGAGAGAGAGAGAGAGAGAGAGAGAGAGAGAGAGATTTGGGAATTAATGCAAAACAGTATATTATACATTATCAATTCATCCCCAAATCATAATAACTTATCTACAATATTTCTGTAAACAATTAAAATTCATATAGTCAGCATATTTCCGTCACGAAATGAAACAGGTAATTCATTTGAGTGATTGAATAGGATCTATTCATATTAGGAAGGTAATTTTCTTCTTCAATATTTTAATCAAGTAATTGTCTTCTTCAAAATTTAATCAAATAATTGTCTTCTTAAAGAGTTACATGAAATAAGTGTCTTCTCTAAGAGTTTAATAAAATAATTGTCTTCTTCAAGAGATTATAATAAATAATTGTCTTCCTCCAGATTTTATGAAATAATTATCTTCTTCAAGAGTTTATAATAAATAAATGTCCTTTCCAAGATTTTATTCAAATAATTGTCTTCTTCAAGATTTTAATAAAATAATTGTCCTCTTCAAGAGTTATATAGAATAATTGTCTTCTTTAAGATTCAATCAACTAATTGTCTTCTTCAAGAGCTTAATCAGAGCATTGTCATCTTCATGAGATTAATCAAATAATTACCTTCTTCAAGAAAGTTTAAGGAAATAATTGTCCTCTTCAAGAGTAACATAAAATAATTATCTTCTTCAAGAGTCTAATGATATAATTGTCTTTTTGAAGAGTTACATAAAATAGTATTATTCGTGACTTAATCAAACAATTGTCTTCTTCTAGAGTTTAACAGAATAATTTTCTTCTTCAAGAGTTTAGATAATCTGTTGATTCTATCATTCACAAGAAGCTTAACAATTTGCTGCTTTTGTTGCATCTGTAGCATCAATTGCTATCGAAAATACTGGTTTGGTTTTCTGGCGATTAAATTTCTTCATAATTACAATCAACTTTGGCTAAATTTAATTGCAAATTTTTCCAATCATTTTTGCTTCTTGGGTATAGTTCGTTTCATGACAAGCTGAAATTATGTTAAGATTCATTTACACTATATTCGATATTCGGTCAGAAAAAGCAATATATAATTTCCTTTTTTGTGTGGGGCGGGGGGTGTTGGGGGGGGGGGGGGGGGGCGTTCTCGTATCCTTCTCATTATTCGGATATGTTCATTCCGATACAGAGGATATTTGTAAATCTGGACCATTTTTAAGCCTTGTACTTTCCTCCGATGAATAGTAATTTGTGACAAATGTTACCATAAACTAAATTCTGTGGCAGCGATACAGTTTTAGTTTTCTGTAATAGAAAACTATTGCGACGGTTTTGTATGTCCGTCCTCAATTTTTCTGCCCGCCCTCAGATCTTAAAAACTACAGAGGCTACAGGGCTGCAAATAGGTACGTTGACCATTGATCCTCCAATCATCAAATATACCAAATTGCAGTTCTCTAGCCTCAGCAGTTTTTATTGTAAGATTAAAGTTACTTATGATCGTGTGACTGGCAACGCAAGAGAAGAGGCCTGAAAGTTTCACGTATAGAAAACCAGGTTACACTGGAAGAACTTCTGTGCATTTTTTACTTGTTTCGTGAAAAATACGCTATATGAATAAGTGTATTAGATACGTATTTTGCCAATTACCAAAACTATTTTTCCAAACTTAGGTAAATACAACGCTTGAAAAGAAGGAATTATTTGTCATTCAAACAGGCCAAAATATACCTGTACTGAATAGTTCTTGAAACTTAGTTGCAATATATACAAAATTGTCTATTGAATAGGCAGAGATACTAAATACAATATGAAGCATGAATACTCTTAGCCCTCGCTAGACCTAATTGAATGTCATAATAATTAGGAGATTATCCTAAATTATGACTAATTAACCGTAACGGGAAATTGTTTGTAGTATGATTCTAATTAACTGATCAGGACGTATAGGTTGTAATGACTTTATTGATTTGTTATTTTTTGTGATTATTTATAATTAATTGATCAGGACGTATGCGTTTTATTGACTTTGTTGATTAGTTATTTTTTCGTGATTATTTATAATTGATCAGGACATATATGTTGTAATCACTTTGTTGATTCGTTATATTTTTCATTTTCGTGATTATTTCATACGCGACTTCAGTGAGTCAAGTAAGAAACTATTGTTTTTATATGAGTGAAAAGCAAAACTGTTTTCATGAATTTACGATTTTTTACATTTCGCAATTTATTTTATCTAAAATTTTTTAAACACATTACAATCTATTTATATTTACAATATGTTTTAATCTCTACGAATTTCTTGAATTGACAGTTTTTTTAAACTTTACAATTTCATAAACCATTACATTTTTTTTTTTACTTTACGAATTCGCTAACCTTTACAGTTTCGTTTAACCTTTACATTTTTTTCTATTTACGAATTCATTAACCTTGACACTTTTTTTACTTTACGAATTCATTAATCTTTACTTTTTTTTACTTTACGTATTCGTTAACTTTTTTTTTTTTAATGAAATCGTTAACCTTTACCATTTTTTTTACTTTATGAATTAATTAACCTTTACCATTTTTTTTAACTTCCCGAATTTATCAAACCTAATATTAGCTCAACGATTGCTTTTATTATTTGTAAGATTCATAAAAAAATATTTAATAAAAGTTAGTTTTGAAAGAAACATGGGACGCAAAGAATACTACATTTTCCAGATTTGCATTATATTAATATAACTTAGTTATCATCCTCGAATTTGAACAAAAAAGCTCAATAGTTATTCTCGATTAGCTTTGAATATAAAAATATAATTATTATTTTCAGTTGTGTTTGAAAAATCAAAGAACTTAATTCTTAATCTAGACTGTTTTTTGAAAAATAATAAATACTTCACCCTCCCAAATCTATTGATCTTAAGCCCAACTAAAAACTAATTAAAATCTAATATTAAAGATTCATAGTTCACGGCCAATTTTAAATGGCGTCATTAGCGAATAAGTTTTCCTTTCATAATTTGTTCATAAATAAATATTTTTCAATATGTCATTTTTTTCTCGCCCACATTTTGAGCAGACGATAAAAGTGCCAAAAAAATCACAAATGAAATTGTCTGGAAATAGGAAATTAAACGAACCATTGATTGGCATTTCATGTTTAACTTGTTTTTCTTTACGAAATGAAATGAAATCAGCTCAATTCTTTTAGCAATTTGAGTGGAATCCTTTAATTTTCCGATTATTTCACTGAACGTTTTTTTATATAATCACTGATTTTTTTTCTTACAAAACATCATCAGCAATCACTGAAAATCGCATATATTGTTCTTCTCGTGGGGGTTAGTGCTATCAGTACACCTCGCTTGATGTAAAGTAGGTATTACTTAATATCCTAAGCAGCGTCCCTTAGGCCCTTAGCTGTAACCCATTTCATTCTTTTTACTACAACCTCCGTTCATGTCATCTTCCTTCCATCTTACTTTCCACCCTCTCCTAACAATAGTTTCATAGTGCAACTGTTACACCTTTCAAACATTTTACTATGAATTCCCATTTCAGCACCAAATGACCTCGTAAGTTCCATTGTTAAGTCTCTGCCCTAAATTTTATATTCCAGTTCCAATGTATTGATTCATAGGACCATATATTTTCTTGCAACTAAGGTTAATATGACAATTACAATAAATTGAAATATCTGGCAAGAAGAGTGATTTACAATTTCATCAACAATAGTGTATGGAACCGTTTTCTATAGGTGTTTGCTGGAGGCAAAAGAATACCTTCCTTTGCGTTGTTGGTAAACATGTGTGCCTGTAACTCTGAGCATCGTGGATGTGAATTCAAACCACTAGACGCATGGAATTAATCTCTAGTTTATTTGCCAGGCACATTAAAACGCCTATAGATGTATTTCCTTGAGAGAGAGAGAGAGAGAGAGAGAGAGAGAGAGAGAGAGAGAGAGAGAGAGAGAGAGAGCATTAAATCGCCTTTTCATGTGAAACTCATATTCTCATTGCTTTCGTTATGCAAATACAATGGGTTAGCAACCGCAAGAGAGAGAGAAAGAGAGAGAGAGAGAGAGATTAAATACCCATTTGGAGTGAAACTCATATACTCATTGTTTTCCTTCTACAAATACAATTGAATAGCAACCGCAAGAGAAAGACAGACAGACAAACGGAAAGAGAGAGAGAGAGAGAGAGAGAGAGAGAGAGAGAGAGAGAGAGAGAGAGAGAGAGAAAGAGGAGATTTTATAGATAGATAGACGCTTCTATTAGGATGCAACTTTTCTATCCGTCTTTTATAATCTCCCAAGGTAAAGTGAGACACAAAAGATACTGTTATTAATCTCGAACCTATCCTATATCAGGACTAGACCTAAAAAGGATATAGTAGAGTCCTTTTCATGATCGTAATTAGTTCCTCGAAAACCTAAATTAGGAGGAAGACTTAGTTTACAATGGAGAAGCCTTCGGAGTACGCTTTTAATAAGCACCGTCTTTTAATTTTCAATAATAATATTCTGTATAAATTTCCCTTCAAGTACAATGAATACATACTTTGATGCAACATTAATGAGTTGCCAGAGAAGGAAAGGCCTTCATACAAACGAAACGGGGTGATTGGTTAGAAAAATAATATGCTAAAGAATTGAAAACATTATAACTACAATAACTGAAATGGGGAATAACTTGTTGGTCATGTTGGTAAAACGATATGAAGACTGAACGGCGAAAAAACTCTGAAGAAATATGAAATACAATGAAATATTATTCAGTAGTATTCATACACTGCTAAGAAAGACGGATCAAGATATAGTTAGTATGCGGTGATTGGATATTGATAACTGTGAATATGAGTGTATGTGTGTGTATATGTATGTACCGCACGCGGTATACTGTAGGCGCTACTTAAGCTTCTTTGCGGCGTCCCATCGGCCCCTAGCTGCAACACCTTTCATTCCTTCTACTGTCCCTCCGTTCGTATTCTCTTTCTTCCTTTTTACTTTCCACCCTCTCCTAAAAGCTTTTATAGTGCAACTGAGATAGAGTTTCCTCCTATGACGCCTTTCAAACCTTTCTACTCTCAATTTCCTTTTCAAGACCTAAATGACCTCATGGGTCACGCGGCTTGGCCTTAACCCTAAATTTTATATTTCTATTCTTATATATGTGTGTGTGTGTGTGGTGGTGTTGGGGGGTGGGGGGGAAGACACTGTTTTAGTTATATTTTCTGTTACCTAATGTCCAGTACTAATGTTACGCTTATGTACTGATTTAAATAAAGAGAATTTTCCCTTTGGATTTTATTATAATGAAATATAAAAAAGGCTATTTTAATTCAGAATTAAAACCTGACTACAAACTCTGGAAATACTGAAGGGTAACTTCCAGCAGGAAACCAATTACAAAAAAAAGCATCCTACGCAGTGAATCCTACCGGATGCATCACTTCCATTTGGGGGTTCTGAATTGATATGAAAATTATTTAACGAGATAAGAAACACGACCCTCGCCATGCCACACTTGAACAATAGATGCAAATGCATTCAGATGTGCGCTTATCTGCCTGATGGTACCTTGCCAGTGAAATATGTTCCTTTGAGTTATATTGTTTTATCCAATATATATATATATATATATATTATATATATATATATATATATATATATATATATATATATATATATTTTACGACCTCTGAGAGAGGTCCGCTTCAAGTTTGATATGAAATAAAAAAAAAAAAAATTCAACACCAACAGTTGAAACTGGGGATACGAATATAGAAAGAAACACTAACACAACAAAGGTTTGGCATAGGTAAATGCAGAATGGTATCTCCTATTTACATAAAAAAAAAAACAGAATATTACACTGCATGAACTGCTATATCCTTCTTAGATTTGCTCTTGTTTTGAGGCCTATTTTCCGTTTTCAAATATCACTTAAATAATTGCATAAGTATTGGATAATGATTACAAATACTTGCTAGTCAATTTGGCAATTCGAAGAGATGGCTTCACAAAAGGAAAACGGTGATTGCAGACGTCCTCTTGACTCCGTATTGCAGAAAATAGTCTACTTGTAAGGCAGGAACTCCCCAAAACCTCAAGCAGGACCTTTTCTTCTCTGAAGTCTGCTCGACGTCGAGATAACACGGTCGTACACTCCTGAAGATGACTAGACCAGTATCCAACCAACTCTCGAGCAATTTTGTTTCTAATCCTTCGTCGGTCCCTTTCTCTCTTAACTCTCACGGATGATCTCTGCTGCTGCTGATCTCTCACTGATAATCTGATCTATGGCTCTTACTGACGATATCTCTCTGTGACTAGCTGGTGTCTCTCTTTTCCGATCTCTCCTCTCTCCAACTTCGACCGTCGTATTTATACGACACTCTGGGGGCGGAGCCTACGGCGAGCGTCACAGACTCCCGAGATTTCTAGAAATTCTTAGATGAATCTAGACGAGGTATTGCATCAGAAATCGCGGCATTTCTCACATCACGACGGTGCCAGACGAGTTCCACTACACTCCTGCCGATTCTAGAACCCTCATGATAACAGGCACCTCCAACACAATGCGCTAACGCCTCCTTGCTGCCGAATTTCTCGAAAATGCGTTCTCCTTTCCTTTTTCTTTCTTTGCTAGGAAGTAATTACCATCACACGCCCCCCCAAAAGAGAAAAAAAATGAAATCAATTGATTTTATTTTTTTTCTAAAGAGAAGCAAGAATTATACAGCAGGGAACAATTCTGCATAAAGCTTTAATACAGTCAAACACGCACGCTTCTCCACACACTCACTTGTGCAATAACAGAAAACGGTTATTAGGCTACTCATTCTGAGAAATCTCTAGAGAGGCTACTAACTATAACATTATCCTTCTCTCTTACTTTTTCCGTTTTCAGAACTCTGATTAAAACTTATAAATACTAAAACACCTCTTGTGTTTTTCTCAAAACTAATTTCTCTTTCAGACAATTTACCAATGGCACGGGCGGGCGGACAGGAAAAGTGCGGACGGAAAAAGTGCGGACTGGAAGAGTGCGGACAGAAGAAAAGTGCTGGACCGGAAAAAGTGCGGAACGGAAGTAAAGAAAGTGCGGACGGAAGAAGTGGCGGGCAGAAAAAGTGCGGACGGAAAAAGTGCGAACGGAAAAAGTACGGACAGGAAAATTGCGGACAGGAAAAGTACAGACAGGAAAATTGCGGACAGGAAAAGTACGGACAGGAAAAATGCGGACAGGAAAAGTGCGGACGGAAGAAGTGCGGGCAGAAAAAGTGCGGACATGAAAAGTGCGGACGGAAAAAGTGCGGCCGGAAAAAAGTGCGGACAGGAAAAGTGCGGACGAAAGAAGTGCGGACAGAAAAAGTGCGGACGGAAAAAGTGCGGCCGGAAAAAAGTGCTGACAGGAAAAGTGCGGACGGAAGAAGTTCGGACAGAAAAAGTGCGGAGGGAAAAAGTGCGGACGGAAGAAGTGCGGATGAAAGAAGTGCGGACAGAAAAAGTGCGGACGGAAAAAGTGCGGACGGAAAAAGTACGGACAGGAAAATTGCGGACAGGAAAAGTACGGACAGGAAAAGTGCGGACAGGAAAAGTACGGACGGAAAAATACGGACGGAAAAAGTGCGGACGGAAAAAGTGCGGACGGAAGAAGTGCGGACGGAAAAAGTACGGACAGGAAAATTGCGGACAGGAAAAGTACGGACAGGAAAAGTGCGGACAGGAAAAGTGCGGACGGAAAAAGTACGGACGGAAAAAGTGCGGACGGAAAAAGTACGGACAGGAAAATTGCGGGCAGGAAAAATGCAGCTAGACAAGCAAGGCCGTCACGATACTTTTCTTTTCAGAAAACAAAAAGAATGTTTTTATCGTCAGCATAATGAATAGCTTGGTGACTGTAGAAAAGATGGCCGCACGAAGATATTGTTTATTAATATAATTTGTCAACCACACAGTATAGAAATGGGTGTTATGACACTTTGATCTGCGAGGGGCTAGTGCTAAACAAAGCAACCAAAGGACCTTACGACGCTCCTGATTGGCTGTTGATAAGCCAATGACAGGGTTGGAGATTCTCAGTCTCTCGAGAGATGTGAATGTGTTGAGGTGTCCTCGTATTCATTTACTAACGAGGCACCGGGTTGTTCTTTTGATCTGCATAGCAGACGTCAGTTGGTAAACACCAATCCTTCTTAGCTAAGTCTCATTGACTGTGATGATATTTTCCAAGTTTCGTTCAATAGCTTCTTTCTGGTGTGGAGGTTAAGTTGGTGAAACTCATATTATAAAATATAAGTTATATTTTACTAGCTACATCACTGGATAGCTGCAAAGAAAGGTTTGATAGGTCTTTAAGTTAAGAGGAGAAGGTGAAGTCTGAGGTACAATTTCGTTTACAAATCATAGGAGAGCAAACACTGGCTCGATATGCATACATACAAACTAACATAAGAAACTAGGTTGGTCACGTATGCCACACAGCCTTGTGAGAACGTCAACATGATTTCTCAGAGAAGGCATTGTTGACGTTGTTGTCAGCAAAGATAATGATGACTCCAGGTGTCCACACACCGGGATGCTTCGTCAAACTTATGTATGACCTCCTTGGTCTCTGGCCTAGTTCTTATTTTATACATTATGCTATAGAATGTGGAAATACATTCTTTATTCAATGTAAACCTTACAAATGTACAGTTGGACACAGGTTTCCCTGGTACACCGTCTTGCGAGACTTCGAAAAATTACATGGTAACAGTGTTTACTGAGGGAGATGGGGGGGAGAACCCCTTCTCTGCTAACAAGAGTTCCACCAATAAGTTCTGGAGTTCGTTTGGTGGGCGGAGTTATTAGGAATGGTTGGAGAAAGACACACACACACACACACACACACACACACGGAGTAAAAAAAATCTGAGCAGTTTATATCGTTGTAATGAAGATTGTTGTCTCACTTGTAATATAAGTTTGTTTATTAAGGTTCCATTTAACTTTCGGCGAAGACGTTATCTTACAACCTTGTCTATTATTATATATCGGTCATATTCATTACACAATACTTAAAATTGATCAACATTTAAAAGTTATATTGGTATTGCCGAAAATCACGAACCTCATAACTGGATATTTTAACCAAATCACGTAAGCCAAGTTTACAGCATCGGTTGCAGTGCGTTTCCTACAAATTCAACAATAGGAAGCTATAAAGAGAAGCGCAGCAGCACTTGATTGAATATACCCAAAAATTCAATGAATTTGTTGAGTCTCCGACACTTAGCTCCTCTCTCTCTCTCTCTCTCTCTCTCTCTCTCTCTCTCTCTCTCTTATACTAGCTAACTTATATCTCTCTCTCTCAGCTATACTAGCCAACTTAATGGCAAGAAAAACCCCTGCGCTCAGTATGCAGTTCTGATATGTCATTGGTGTATTCAGGAGAGGATCAGTGACCCAATAATATCGAAGATTGCCCTTCCTGACAATACCCATAAGCATAACCAAAGCAATGTAAAACTCTTGTTCCCTTGAGTGCTCGCTTGATATATTACCCCATTTCATAACATGAAATTAACGATTGGATCTCTCTAGTCAGTTCCATTATAGAATCATTAAAAATAAAATAAAAAACTTTATTCCTGATATACTATCATCAAAATCGAAGGTGTGCGGCAAAAATTGTCGCCACCAATCCTTTGCCACACAGGATTAGCTGGTTTGACGTTTCTGACAACCTCCTAGGCCACCCTTACCTCCCCTCCCCTCCCCCGCGCAGTTCATACAAATGGAAGACGAGCAGTGCAAACGGCCAGCAAGACCTCTAATAAGGCACTAAGTAGTACAGAACCAATATCGATACAATAAGCTATGAAGGCGCACAAAATTAAAATCTTAAGAACGTCACTTGACGCAAACAACATGTGTGGGACGACTTCTCCAACATGTCATATGACGTGGTTGACTTTTTAAGGGTTAACTGTAGTTTTTTTCTAAAATTATGTTTGCACTGATATATTATAGACTATATATTTCGTTGACCTCAGGTGATAGGAGAAGTCATTTGGGGTTTCCTAATAGTGGCTGACATAAAGAGAGTATCATCTACTGAATTGACAGTTACCTTTTAAAATGTCCCACGGAGTATATGACCCCTATACTCAGAAACGACAACGATACATTGAAAATGTCAGTAACATATAAAACATTACATTTCAAATAGTGGAAACTATTTTAATAGACTCCAAGAAGCTAATAAGCGAAAATAAGTGGCGAAGCATCATATCTGTATCGGCCACACCACAGTGAACAAAATATACAGGTAAGGCAATTTGCCAAAACTGTTACCGACCTCACTGTATGAAAACAGTGCTCGCCGAGTCATTCAGTTCTATAATTCAATGCTGTTAACAAGAAACGGTGATTAGGAAGACATCAAAAACATGTGGGGCCTGAGTAAGTAGGAAAGTTTACTGCAATACTCTCAATATTGTATGGAGGCATTATGCCATTTTTTTTTAAAAGATACTTCGAATATTATATCAAGAATATCATGGCTATAATAAAACTTGTTGTCAATTATGTTTATTAAAACATAATCAAATAACTAGTGAGAACAAAATGAGAACATTTTATGTCCTATTACAAAAAAATATAACATTTATATTATACAATCTAATACCTTGACCATGCACCCTCTCTCTCAGTCACTCCCCTCAATCTGTCGGGCATCGAATGAACAAGGTTGAAAATTTGCTGTGGTCTCCGTCTACAAATTTCCCACTGAGAGTTGATGTGAGCCATGAGAAGCTGTGTTGTTCTCTCATGTTCCATTTTCCATGTGTTCACCATCTGGGCCCACACGTGTTCAATCACATTCATATCTGCTCCTTTGCTCGGCCATTCAAGAAGAAGCAGGTTATCCTGTCTGGCAAACCACTCTTGAACAACGTGAGCAGTGTGAACAGGATGGGCCCTGGTGGAAGGGAAAAATCCTTTCTCATAACGAAGGCAAGAAGGAGGTTTGCAGCAGCTCAACATACTTAGCTGCTGTAAATCGTCCCTCGATACGGAATATACATATCACCCATACCATGCAGACACACCCAGCCCCATACGTTGCAGGTGATATGGCCGGATCGAACCACCTCAACGATGTTACGGGGTTCATATCTGAATGAGAGAAAAAAAATGGGGGTGTATAATATAAATCATATATATATATACCTTTGGAGAATTTAAATTCTCAGTGATGAACAACACTGAAAGAATTCTATTGTGTAATTATTTATTCAGTATATTATATTTGAGGAAAAAGAGCAAATGATGCCACTGTCCCTTACCTAACATTTATCTCAGAAATAACACTCTTATTTATGTTTACAACCTTTATATATTTTGACAGTCCATTTCCGTGGAACAAAATCTGAACATTAATAATTAATATAAAGAAGAATGCAATTGATAATTGATGCAAGTAATGATTTTGCTTATCATACCGAGTTCTATTTGTTCGCCAACAATGCAGCTTCCCATGCGATGTGGACGAGAAGCACTTCTCGTCAGTAAAGATGATCCTGCCCCAAAAGTCCAAACTCATGACGTTGGGCAAAATCAAACCTTCCCGCCTTATGTCGCTCCGTCAAGAGCTCCTTCGTCACTGGAGTTCTGTGAAGAATCCCAGCAGCGTGGAGTCTGCGTCGTACTGTCATCGATGACACTTCTAATCCAAGGTTCTTCATGAATGGCCATATGCTTGTATTACGAAGATGAAGAATAGATGGCCGCCTAGGAACATAACTGTCGGCATGGTAGCAGAAATCCGTTTGTCACGCAAGAGAGAGCCGCCAATTGCCTACAGATTGGTTTGAATAGGTAACTGGTTATAGTTGCTCTATGTGTTACAAATAAAAACTGAGCATTTTTACCGGATGTTCATTAGAGTTAAAGCCTTGATTATACCGAAAAATTATAAGATAATCTCTTACTGATACCAGTCTTCATTAGTGTTATTGACCAAAAACGTGACTGCACTGTCTGTGAAACCCACAGTAAGAGAGCTTTACCAATTACAAATGAATATTACCTTTTATTCAGGCTTGGAGTAATTGTCATTTATCTGAAATGTTTTTAATTACACGTTTTGAAGTTAACTGTAATTGCGGTTGTTTTTTTATTTATACCTAATGGTAATTATAATTGTAACTGAAAAGTTCAAATAACAAAGTACTTTATTTGAAATTGTTATCCTAGAGCAGCCCTCTTACTTTTCGAGAACTCATCTTAACCAAATGCAATAGAGAGATGTTTTGAGTCGCTACCCAATTTATTTATTATATTATTAAGGGAGAATCTTAACAAGCCAGCTACCAATTCTAAATTTTTTTTTTCCATTTATTTCCTTTTTTTGTGCAAAAGATTTTGTGCAAATTTTTTTCCAATATTTGAGTTTTGTATTTCAGTATTATTGAAGTTGTAATTGTAATTCGATAACAGCTCAGGTAATTATGATTCTAATTGTAATAGACATAAAGCAAACGTAATTACCCCTAACCAGCTTATATTACATAAGATATGCGACGGTAGCTACTTTATACGAAATGGATTAGCATAAATATAATGGAAAAAAAAATTATGTATACATGGGAGAAAACTGATAAGAAATTCAGTGATTTTTCCACTGCACTTCGGCTTCTCTCGGGGCACCTGTGAATTGTTCAATCTTCAATAAATGGACTTTATCTTTCTCGGGATCTATGGGGTTCTGCACCCTTATTTGGCCAGTCAACCAATTCAAATCCTCTCGACCTTGAAACCATTCCTGGACTATTCTGGCCATATGGATGGGGCAGCCGTCATGAATGAAAATGACAGGACTAGGTGGAAAGGGATAATTCCGCTGGTGAAGTGAATGGAGGAAGAAATCCTGAAGAATTTTAACCTATTTTTCACTGGTGAAACCCTTCAGTCTTGGTTATAATCGCATATACCATGTAAGGAAATCCAGGCCCACACGTTTACGGTTACAAGCCACTCCTGGCCACTTCGTAAATGTTTCCTCGGTGGTATCTGAAGGAAAAAATCAGAATTTTTTACAATTTACGCGTTGCTTTCTGTAACAAGGAAAATAATGATATATCGTTTGGGGAAATGTAATGCTAAGTAACAAACCCTGCATTAAAATAATGTTTATTCATCTATGAGGACTAATACTTATTACAAGTTTGCCTCCTCCAACCTCTTATACATTAAAACAGCTCGAAAACTGATTAGTGGAATTCACGTTAAGAGAGGAACAGCACCACCTTTAGTAAACCGTGTTTCAAACAGACAATTAACAATTTATCATTATGAAGACATACAGAATTTTAAACGTTATCAATGACAGTAATGACCTGAGATGTTGCAATCCCAGTAACAGTAATCCCAGTAATCGTGTGATTTAATATATCACTTTGTTCGGTGATAACGATATCACTGCTACAGCACCCCTATTACACGCTAACAAGTTTGTCACCCAATCATGGCTAGACTGAGATGTTGTATAAATTTTGATAGGTTATTTGTCCTCTGCTAGTAGTATTCGTTATAGTTTCCAAATGAACAGCAACATATAGTTCTCCGGGCGCAGATCGTCGCTCTACGAGAAAGTGGGCTTTCAATACGTGCTGTTGCACAGCGTCTTGAGGTCTCCCCTACAACAGTAAATAAATGGAAAAGGAGGGACGCTTAGACTGGGAAATTGACCGACTTTGGATAGCATTTATTTATTTGGATCACCTGAAGAAAAGCGACCCCAACACACGCTGGGGTCGCTTTTCTTTAGGTGGAAAATATTGGGGTCGTTTTTCTTAAGGTGAGGAATTAACAGGGGTTACAGTAAGGCCGTGGTGGAACGGCGCTTCGCGCCTTATCCGCATATTTAAAGATTCTTGGCAAGCTTGGTATGTTCTGGCAAGAGGTAATGTTGCGCTGCACGCGCTAGCCACAGGGGTTACAGTAGGTTTGATTATTTTTGTACTAAAATTGCAAGACAATACGCTTTTAATTAACTATTGATTGTTTGTCTAAATTTGTTTTTAACAAGTGTTTAATAAAGTAGTTTTTAATGAATATATATCTATATCTTTTCTCCTTTTTTCTATAATATTATGAGCTAAAGTGGGTCACCTGAAGATTGGAGACACCAACAAGCAGGGGTCGTTTATCTTCAGGTGGAAAATATTGGGGTCCCTTTTCTTCAGGAGCAAAATATTGGGGTCGATTTTCTTCAGGAGAGGTATTAGGGGTCACTAATCTTCAGGTGATCCATTTATTTCATATATTTATTAATTTTTTAAACTAAAAAACTTATAAACCCGTGAAATTATGACACCTAAATTACAGTAGCCTTGGTCCTGTTGAACTCTAATAGTGATTCTTTCTCTTTACTTCCCAGAATACCAAATAGCGTTCCCATAAGTAAACAGGCTATAATTAATCTTGATTATCTAGGTATCTGCATGTTAATTACGTATTTAAGTTCGAAGACCTCCACCACGAATGACCACCCGTTAGGATAACGACGACATTCGACGAGCAGCATAAGAAGATCCTTTTACCAATACTATTGCTATATGCAAGAAGGAATTTCTCGCCGAACGGCATCGTGCTAATAGGCTTGCCTTTGTTCAACAGTTTGTGGGGGAGGATATGGAATTTTGGTCTCGAGTCGTATGCAGTGACGAAAGGTCTTTTACTAGCAGATGTCACGGCAGAATACATAACTGAAGACCGAGTAATATAAGGTGAGTTTCTATAATCATTAATAACAGTCAGACTATAATAATTATAAGCAAGGGTAATATTATAATCAAAAGATAATAATTTTGTCAATAACCATGTATTTTCCGCTAATTGAATTATATTGCCACGAGAAGCGTGAAAATAAAAATTCTTCATTGAAAACCCCCAATTAGTTCTACTATGGCCTGCTTTCAGGCATTTAATAAGCAAATGCATTATTAATGTTATGAATAATCACGTAGGCAAACTTATAATATAGAGTACAGCCTGTTTACTGAATTAAAGAATATCATATCATAACGGACCGTTGCAGATCACTTAATGCTATTATAAGTATTAATCCTTGCAGATGAATAAACATTAACTTAATGCAAGGGTTGTTGCTTAGCATTTTATTTCCAAAAACGATATGACATTATTTTCCTTATTACGAAAAGCAAAGCGTAAATTGTTAAAAATTAGATTTTTTCCCTTCAGATACTACAGAAGAAACATTTACGAGGTGACCAGGAATGGGCATGTCACAGTAAACGTGTGGGGCTGGATCTTCTTACATTTATGGATATCACCAGGATTGAGTGGAGGTTCACTGGTGAAAAATGCATTGAAATTCTTCAGGATTTCTAACTTCTTTCACTTCAACAGCGGAATTATTCCTCTCCACCTGCTTCTGTCATTTTCATTCACGACCGCTGCCCCATCCATACGGCCAGAATAGTCAGGAATGGTTTCAAGGTCGAGAGGATCTGCAATTGCTTGACTGACCAAGTAAGGATACAGACATGAACCTCACTGAGAATATTTAGGCTAATTTGGTAAAATGTTGGGAGCCTGAGAGGGAGAGGAGACCAAATCAACTTATGGACCACTAGGAACACAATGGAAGCTCTTCCACAAGCGACCACAGATAGTCAGAAACCATGAATCTTCTATGCCTAACAGATTGCAAGAGGTGATCTAGAAGGAAGGTGGCTGGACTTCTCACTAATATTAAAAATAAATGTAAAAATTGTGTGTGTATATTTGGATTACCCAATGGCTTCCGCTGAACTTCCATGTCGTATGATGTAAAAAAAAAAATTGTAAACAGACCTATGCATATCGTTTAGCTCCAGGTCATGATTATTATAATTTATATATTAGAAAGGTGAATTTGATATCTTAAAGGAGTTCAAAATTTAAAGGGAATTTCGCTATCCTGATTTTTTCTTTACAAATTATCTAAAAAGAGAACCCTAGGACAACATCATCAAACTACATTTCTCCAAATAGCTCTTTCCACAATGGACAGGTAAATGACTGAAGGGGCTGTTTAACAATAGAGACGTCTGTCTCTTATCCTCCCACGAATGATAAGAGCGAAAGGAATTTCTGTCCGTATGACATTAAAACATGTATCACAATTAATATATTAGAAAATATAAGCCAAGTAGATATGTTTATCCATATCATGTAATAATTATTGTAATGAACGGCGTGTAGGGAATAACCTCTACAGTATATTCAAGAGGGAATACAAACCCAACCATGAATACATGAAACTTCTGAATACAACAATTGTTTATCATTGGCAAACGAATTAAGTTTACCATGTTGGAATGGTTAAAAGTTTGCACCAAGATCGGGAGTCCTTCTTCACTTTCCATTACACGTTTCATTTTGATTCCTCAGTAACGTCTAGTCTCTCTCTCTCTCTCTCTCTCTCCTTTTCATTCTATATGTATTTAGAAGGGAGAGTGAGTTTAACCCAATTCTTCTTGTAAATGTTGTTGTATTCAGAAAATCTACAGTACTATAATAATATTAGGATAAATACTAAAAACACGCAGTCATTAAAGATAAACAAGAAAATATTTCAAGTGGAGCTTTTCGTTAGCCATACACTCTATCCACGAGCATATCTAGTATTTCGTCCACTCATCGGGGTCGCAACAGGCCCACCTTACCCCTAGTCCTCCACCCATTTCAGTTGTAGTAAAGCCAGGATGAGGACATCGGTACAGCAAAAGCAAGAAGCTCGTCAGTTTGAATTACATTTTAGAATTCCAAAACCTGTAAGACGACTTAACAACAAGAACTCAATCCCCGTCACCACTCCCCTCGCCCCCCGAAAAAATATATATGCATATATTAGTTTAATCAAGATTGAAGGGTGTTAATGACATCAAAACTGCACACTTAGCGCAGTGGTATTTCTAGATGACATGTCACTTTAAATTAGCTAATATGAAGAGATGAGAGAGAGATTGAGAGAAGGAAGAGAAGAGAAGATAGAGAGAGAGAGAGAGAGAGAGAGAGAGAGGAGCTAAGGTGTCGGACACTTTCAACACGTTTACTGATTTTTTGGGTATGTTCAATGATGTGCTGCTGCGCTTCTCTTTATAGCTTCGTATTATATTATTGGTAGGAAACGCACTGCAACCGATACTATAAACTTCGCTTACGTGATAAGGTTAAAATATCTTGTTATGATGTTCGTGATTCTCTCCAATACCAATATAACTAAATTTTTTTTATAAAATTTTAAGTATTGCGTAATGAATATGACCGATATATAATAACAGACACGGTGGTAAGATAACGCCTTAGACGAAAGTTAAATGGAATCTTAATAAACAAACTTATATTAAATGTGAGACAGTAGTAATCTTAGTTACAGCGATATAACCTGCTCAGATTTCTTTTTTTTTTCTTTTACTCCGTGTGTGTGTCTTTCTCCAACCATACCTAATGACTCCTCCCACTGAAAGAATTCCAGCGCTTATTGGTGGAACTCTTGCTAAGAGAGGAAGAGTCCTCCCCCCATCCCCCTCAGTAAACACTGTTACCATATAATTTTTCGAAGTCCCTCAAGAAGGTGTACCAGGGAAACCTGTGTTCAACTGTACCATAGCAACTCGGAGTACTTGACGCGTGGATAACAAGCCAAAGACACCACATGGTGTAGTGCTATTAGTGGACCTCGTGCGGTGCACTGTAGGCATTACTTAATGTTCTTTGCAGCGTGCCTTCGACCCCTAGTTACAACCTCTTTCGTTCCTTTTTACCGCAACTCCTTTCATATTCTCTTTCTTCATATTACTTTCGACCCTCTCCTAACTCTTGATTCACTGTGCAGCCTTTCAAACCTTTTACTGCCAGTTTCCGTTTCAGCTCTGAATGACCTCATAGGCCCCAGTGCTTGTCCTTTGGCATAAATTCTACATACAACTCAACTCAAGAAGCCAAAGTAGCACCGTTTAATTATATCAATAATTTTAGAAACTTTTCATTAAAATCGCGTCTCCTTCTAGGCTTTTAAGCTTCAGTCTCGCTTAGAGTTTCAAGGAAAATCATGCAATACAAAGACGATGTTATTTTCCAACCCATCGAATGACGTTTTTGAGCATTTGCTTCTAAATCACCAACCAGAGTTTTCACGACAACACCCCAAATCCAGTTAAATTTGGAGCAAACTGAATGACGGGGCATGCTTCATAAGTCCTCTGTAGGCCTAGAAGCAAGTGTCCAAATGAGGAGAACGCCGGAAAAACGAGTGATGGCTACATGTACCTACAGTCCATATTTAAACGACCGCGGATTGTAAACTTACATAATTCAACAGCGCTTTGTACATTTACGTATTCAACAATTAAAGGGTTCACCTTGTTACTGTTTGGGATGGGCTGGCTTCGTAATGCTACCTACCTTGAGGAAATTTATTTAAGATATTTGAATATTCACTATTTCACTGTAATTCTAATGGTCTTAAAATGTCAATAGAGGAGAAAAAACAAAATTGAAAGTGCTTTTCGTGGAAATTCTCACTTCTTACAGTGCTCAGAAATTCCCTTCGATAATGAGAGATTGTTATTTGACGTGGTAATGTGTGGATGAGTCCTTTTACGCCAAAGTATACAGATGTATTTAGCTGTACAAAGACCGACAAACAGACATACAGGTTTCTGATATCGGATGAAAAGATCAAAGATAATTTAGTAATACTTAGGTAACATATCTGAATACAGACAACATTTTATTATAATTTTTCTATTCATAATAATGTCATGACTCTAAAGTCTCTCTCTCTCTCTCTCTCTCTCTCTCTCTCTCTCTCTCTCTTACACCCACAACATACAACAACTTATATATATATATATATATATATATATATATATATATATATATATATATATATATATATATATATAGTATATATATATATATCATCCATGTATGTATATATATATATATATATATATATATATATATATATATATATATATATATATATATATATATATAAGTTACTGCCCAAAGTAGCAGATATGTTCTATTGATCTATTTTTTTATTTATGTTTTTTTTCTTTTTTAATAAGTGGAATCTCTTTCTGTATTTCGCTTAACTTCATCTTGCTTCTTCTTATTGTTGAACTACATATTCTTTTGAAGATTGAATTTCAAGTCAGTGGCTCTGTGAGCTTGTTCCATATGAATAGGTTTCATCTACTGATTAATAATAATAATAATAATAATAATAATAATAATAATAATAATAATAATAATAATAATAATATAATAATATAAAGAATACGTTACCATAGTTCTTTTTCTGACATATGGATCGAAATTTCGTCTTCTGAATTGTGAGCCGTTGGTATTGCCATGCACTGGGAGAGAGAGAGAGAGAGAGAGAGAGAGAGAGAGAGAGAGAGAGAGAGAGAAGGAGAGATGATTTCTACGACGTTGTAACTGTGTAATTCCAGGTAAAGAGTAGAACGGTAAAATTCCAACCACGATTTGCAAGAAGGAAATGACCCGGAATTTCGTAAAACTCTCCGGATGGGGGCCGGTGGTGATGTTTAGAAAGGGGGTTTTAAGAGGGTGGGACGGGGGTGTGTGGGAGTATAGTGTAAATTGCTCGGTCTCGAGTTTTACGTGGAAAATGCATTGGAAGTTCTCACTATTTCACTATTAAGAAAACATGGTCCCTATTCCTGGAGAATTCCACTGCTCACCAGGGCGTCAACTTCGAGTATATTATTATTTTATTTATTTATTTATTTATATTTTTTTGAAGGGTCCAGAAAAGATCGCTTTGTCTTGGGCCTGGTTTTCGTCATACGTGATTTGTTACGTGAATTTTAGCCCTTTTTACATAACCGCAATTTGATCAGGCAGTAGTAGATAAGGAATATTGCGCTTGTTATATTAGATTTCTGTATCTTTCATTATTTTTACATATTTCTTTATCCTATATATTTCTAAGTACATTTCAATATGGATTAAATTACTATATTCCATGAGTCTCTCAAGAGGACACGGTAATGACATAAGTGATGATGTTTAACTCTTTAAAGTTCTAGTGGGTAATTCCCATTCCATATTTTATAATTAATTCTGTATAGTCAGGTGAATGGCAGTTAGGTCTCTCCCTCTCTCTCTCAAGTCTCAACATCAAAGTATAATTGGCACGCTAAAAGAAAGCCAAACTCTCTCTCTCTCTCTCTCTCTCTCTCTCTCTCTCTCTCTCTCTCTCTCTCTCTGTCAAGTTTTCAGTCACGTACGTTTTGCTATTAAATGGAAGATCTCTCTCTCTCTCTCTCTCTCTCTCTCTCTCTCTCTCTCTCTCTCTCATGTCACAACATCCAGGCACAATTGGCTTGCTAAAAGGAAGTCAAAACACCTCTCTCTCTCTCTCTCTCTCTCTCTCCTCTCCTGCTCTCTCTCTCTGTCAAGATTTCAGTCGGTACGCTTTGCTATTAAATGGATGACCTCTCTCTCGGCTCTCTCCTCTACTCTCCTCTCTCTCTCTTCCTCTCTCTCTCTCTCTACTCATGTCTCAACATCCATGCACATTGGCTTGCTAAAGGAAGTCAAAACACCTCTCTCTCTCTCTCTCTCTCTCTCTCTCTCTCTCTCTCTCTCTCTCATATGCGAAAGGCCAATATGATGCTCATCAGCTGATGGTACTTCCGCAATGATTCCTGAGAGATTTGGTGTCACTTAGGATGGATGGGACACTATTCCCACAAGGCTCTCCCACTTGGCTGAGATTAACCTTCACACTAATTGGATTATGTCTTGGAAACCGTGGAGTGGATTCATGTCTTGTCGACAACTTTGCATAATTGTGTTTGGAGCTTTTTTATTTATACTACCCGAATGAAAATATAAAATATGCTGCCAGAATACCAGTTAACACGAGGCTTCTGAATTTAGTCCAAATAACCTATGGAAATAAAACATGGCTATAAATTCATTCGATTATAGCTTAACGCTTCTTTATAATCACATTGATTCTCTGAGAGCTACTGCCGTCATATTACAGGAATTATATTTTCCCAAAGATGCCTGTGTTCAATAATGGATCTGCCATCTGTAACCGATTAAATTCATATTCCTCTCTTCGGAATATGAGTCAATACTTAGAGATTTAAACAGCTTGAACAGGTTACTGAGAAAGAAAAACTTTTTCCTTTGATATTGATTATAATGATTTGGAAGACGAATCTAAAAGAGAATTTGTCGCACTAGACAAAAAGGTTTTAAAAAGAATATTAAATTGGAAGAAAGGTATTAGAAAAAATATTGAACTTAAAAAAAAACGTTACAGAATATTAAATGATATATCTTATGAAAACATTTATTTGACTGAAAGAAATTCACTGAAAAAAATATTGGACTTGATAAAGCGTTATGAAAAATTTTAGATTTATCTTATAAAAATATATATATATATTTAACTGGAAGAAATACAATAAAAAGATATTGAAATTGAAAAAACGATATGAAAAATTAATGGATTTATCCTATGACAACACAATATATTTTCTTTTTTTTCTGTTGTGGTGAAGTAGCTAATCAAAGTAATTGGAGTGAAAGGAAAGCTGCCCGCCCTCATAAAGAAGTGAAGATGAATAATATTGCCGAAATATGTAGTTATTTCATACATTTTTATTATGTTTTGGAAAAAAAAATATCGGGAAATATTGATATATTTTTTTCCCCAACGCTAACCAAATACTGTAATCCTAAACGCATGCCATTTTGTCGAGAAGAGAGAAGAGAGAGACGGGGGGTTGTGGGGGGGGGGGGGGGGTGGGGGGGCGAGAAGAAGAAGAAGATTTGCCTGAACACACCTATTTGAATTCTCATTAGACGATTTCACTTGCGACTGGTTGCATTCAGATCTGAAATTGCACTTTGCCATCTCAAGCAAACTCCCATTAAAATTGTCTCATTTCTTCCCCTTTGCTTTCCTCTTCGTTTGATCCAGTCGGCAGAGTTTTACGGTGCTGGTCCAACTCGGGGAATTTTGAAGGTTCTTCTTCTGTGCCAGCCTTGACCTTTTTTTACCTGTGAACAACTGAAATACTTGATTTTTTTAAACTCTAAATAAGACGATTCTAGCTCTATTCGGTGGTATTTAAGCAAGTGATATACTGGGTGGTATTTATAGTGTGGGGTTCCGGGTTGCATCCTGCCTCCTTGGGAGTCCATCATTTTTCTTACTATGTGCGCCGTTTCTAGGATCACACTCTTCTGCATGAGTCCTGGAGCTACTTCAGCCTCTAGCTTTTCCAGATTCCTTTTCAAGGATCTTGGGATCGTGCCTAGTGTTCCTATGATTATGGATACAATTTCCACTGGCATATCCCATATCCTTCTTATTTCTATTTTCAGGTCTTGATACTTATCCATTTTTTCTCTTTCTTTCTCTTCAACTCTGGTGTCCCATGGTATTGCGACATCAATGAGTGATACTTTCTTCTTGATTTTGTCAATCAACGTCACGTCTGGTCTGTTTGCATGTATCACCCTATCTGTTCTGATATCATAGTCCCAGAGGATCTTTGCTTGATTGTTTTCTATCACTCCTTCAGGTTGGTGTTCGTACCACTTATTACTTGCACAGGCTCCAGTGGAGGGCTTTTGCTACTGAATCATGCCTCTTTTTGTAGTGGCTATGTGCAAGTGCCAGACATTCGCTTGCTATGTGGTTTATGGTTTCATTTTTCGTATTGCACTTCCTACATATGGGAGAGATGTTATTTACGCCTATCGTTCTTTGGACATATCTGGTTCTTAGGGTCTGATCTTGTGCCGCTGCTATCATTCCTTCAGTTTCCTTCTTTAGCTCTCCCCTCAGTAGCCATTGCCACATGTCATCACTGGCTAGTTCTTTAGTCTACCTCATGTATTGTCCGTGCATTGGTTTGTTATGCCATTCCCCTGTTCTGATTGTCTTTCTCCTGTCTCGGTATATTTCTGGGTCTTCGTCTACTTTTATTGTCCTTCTTCCCATGCGCTCTTGAGCCACTCGGCTTCACTGGACTTCATATATTGCCCCAGTGCTCTGTTCTCGATGTTGATGCAGTCCTCTATGCTTAGTAGTCCCTTCCCTCCTTCCTTTCGTGTTATGTATAGTCTGTCCGTATTTGCTCTTGGTTGTAGTGCTTTGTGTATTGTCATATGTTTCCTGGTTTTCTGGTCTATGCTTCGAAGTTCTGCCTTCGTCCATTCCACTATTCCTGCGCTGTATCTGATTACTGATACTGCCCATATGTTTATGGCTTTTATCATATTTCCGCTGTTGAGTTTTGACTTGAGTATCGCCTTGAGTCTGAGCATATATTTTTTCCTGATCTTGTCCTTCATCACTTGGTGTTTTATATCCCATCCTTCCATTATTCCCAGATATTTGTATCCTGACTCATCTATGTGTTTGATGTTGTTTCCATCTGGTAGCTTTATCCCTTCAGTCCTTGTTACTTTTCCCTTATATATGTTGACTAAGGCACATTTTTCTATTCCAAACTCCATCCTGATGTCCCCAGATACAATCCCTACAGTCTGGATTAGGGTATCTATTTCCTTGATGCTCTTATCTTACAGCTTGATGTCGTCCATGAACATCAGATGGTTAATTCTGTTCCCTCTTTTCTTGAGTTGGTACCTAGCATCCATCTTTTGCAGTACTTTTATCATGGGAATCATAGCTACTATGAAGAGTAGTGGGGACAGTGAGTCGCCCTGGAAGATCCCTCTCCTGATATTAACCTCTGCTAGTCTTAATCCAGAGCTTGTAAGTATTTTATTCCAGTTGCTCATTGTATTTTTGAGGAAGCTGGTAGTGTTTTCCTCTGCCCCATATATTTTCAGGCATTCTATTAGCCATGTTTGTGGTACCATGTCGAAGGCTTTCTTGTAGTCTATCCATGCCATGCTTAGGTTGGTTTTCCTTCTCTTACTGTTCTTCATTACCATTTTGTCTATCAGGAGCTGGTCTTTTGTGCTCCTACACTTCCTTCTGCAGCCTTTCTGTTGGTGGGGGATGGTGTTTGTATCCTCTAGGTAGTTGTATAGCCTTTCGCTGATGTTACCTGTTAGTAACTTCCACATTATTGGTAGGCAGGTGATAGGCCTGTAGTTACTGGCTATATTTCCCTTACTCTTGTCTCTCTGGACTAAGGATGTTCTTCCTGTGGTCATCCATTTAGGCGCATGGTGATTTGTGATACAATGCTGGAGCTGTTCTGCTATTCTTGGGTGTAGGGCCTTGAAGTTTTTAAGCCAGTATCCATGGACTTCATCGGGACCTGGGGCCTTCCAGTTGGGCATTGTCTTTATTTGGTGTCTGACTGTGTCTGTCATGATGTCAGTGAATCTTTGTTTTACTCTCCCTGTTACTTCAGCCTTGACTTCCTGGAGCCATGTTGCATGTTTGTTGTGTGATACCGGATTGCTCCAGATGTTTTCTCAGAGTCTCTTACTTGGTTGACCTTCAGGAATTTCTTGGGGTTTGGTGTTTGCCTTCCCCTCTTAGTTGGCTGTAATAGTCTTTTCTGGTTGGTTCCGAATAGTTTGTTCTGTTGGTATCCCTTATTCCTGTTCATGTACCGTTGGATCTTATGTGCTTTGGCCTCAAGCCTCTGTTTTACATCTTCTATTGTGTTGTTTAGTCCCCTCTCGTGTACTTCATATTTCTCGTTCAGTTCCTCCCTTGCTTTCTTGCTTCTTAACCTTTTTTTTTTTGCCATCTCTTTCAGTTTACTCAAGTCCGATCTCATCACCATGATTTTTTGCTTTCCAGGCGCCTTTGATCAAGTTGGTTGCTGTTCTGGTTTCTGTTTGGGTTGGTTGTGTCTGGTGGTTTCTGTTGGGTTGGTTTGTGCTGGTGGTGTTGGTGTTTCGGATCCCCATCAGTTCTGCTACTAATCTTGCTCCTTAGCATATGCCAAGTTGTTTGTTTTTGTGATATTGGTGGTGTGTATTAGTCTCATTATTTAATGGCCTCTCTTGTTTTCTGCCTTAATTTCTTGGTGTTGTAGGCTTTCATGGAGGGGATCTTTGTTCTCTCTGTATCTGGCTTCATCCATTGTCTGATCTTTTCTACCCATTCCGTCCTGTCTGTTACTTCGTCCAGCGTTTTCCTTCCTGTGTCGTTGTTTGAAATACCTTATCAATCCCTGTGCGTACTTTTGTGGCATCATCTCTCAGTTCATCTTCTTGTAATTCGTTGCCGTGTGTCATTTCCCTTTCCAATTCCTCACTTTTCTCGGGGGTTGGGGAGAGAGCCAGTTCTTTTTCTTTATGTTCTTTACTTGGTCTGCCAGCTTCTGCTCTGTTTGGGGGGTGTTATTCCTCTCATTCCAGATGTTGACCAGCCTTCTTCTATATCCTCTTTCCGTCGGGTTGCTTCTGATGTAGCATCTCCATATTTCCTTATTTTTTTCTCTTGTCCATTTCTTCCTCTGGTTTGCTTCTGTAGCTCTAGTCTCTGGTTGTTGGTTACTGTTGTTGTTGTTATTATTATTATTATTATTATTATTATTCTATTATTTTTATTATTATTATTACTTATTAGTTATTATTTATTATTATTATTATTCCGTAAAAAAGGTCCTGTTTGAAACAAACATGATTAAAGATAATGGCATCCAGACGTCCATTCTCTTTAATAAAGTTTATTATTATTATTATTATTATTATTATTATTATTATTATTATTATTATTATTATTATTATTATTATTATAATTATTATATTATTATTATTATTATTATTATATTATTATTATTATTATTATTATTATTTGGGCAGTAGACCCTATTTCAAACAGGCATTGTTGAAAGTTATTGCTGCATCATCTGCATTCAGTTTATACAAACAAAACATGCTTCACCTTCCTTTTAAAACGATTGCGTCTTTGTTGCAAGTCAACTCAGTATCTATCTCCATTTACACGGAGAATTAGATAAGGTCACCTTATTACAAAATAAATACTTTTTTCTTATTTTCTAAATATATGCTCAACACTACTTTAAACAAGTATAAAATGTTCCGAAGTTTCTTCGGCGTAATCATGTGTTATTTACAGCGTATAATGCTATCTGAAACTCTCAGCCACGGCCCATGAAACTCTTAGCCGCGGCCCATGGAACTTCGGCTAGGTGGTGCCCTTTGGTTGTGGCCTGTTTTGTTAATACCTATAGCGGTACCAAAGGCACGGGCATGACTTTCTTTAACCTTAAATATTGTAAAAGCTACTGAGGCTAGAGGGCTGCAATTTGGTATGTTATGATGATTGGAGGGTGGATGATCGACATACCAGTTTGCAGCCCTCTAACTTTAGCAGTTTTCAACAGATCTGAAGGGGCGGGACCTGAAAAAAAGTTCGGAACGGCGGACATACAAAAGCCATCTCAATAGTTTTCTTAAAAAAAAAAAAAAAAAAGTAATCTTACACACAGAAACCGCGAATAAAATCTTGTTTAACAGGTCTCTGGTTTTCCTATACATTTACTACCTTAGTTTACACGGTTCAGTGATTGTTTTGATTGTGTTCTACTTTCAAGGCTTAAAATCATTTCATGCTTCTGGATTTCAATAATTCGTAACTTTTTTTCCACTTTCCAGAGATATACATAATGCAATCTTCATTGTCAGGCCTCGGGTTCATCATTTTCTTTTTTTTCTTGTGTTCTTCAGCATTCAGATGGGAAAAAACATTAGTTTACGTAAAGAATAAATACATACATTATTTTCCATCGTAATTTGCAACCTAATGTTCAAAATACAAACGCAAGAAACACAACTTCCACAAAAATGGACCAATATAAAAAAAATCCAGGGAACTTGAAAGTAATTATTTTTCCCGTCTGGACAAGTTTGTACAAACTTGATCTGTTATTTTGATCTTAGATGATACTTTCACTTCCTTTCCATAATTAATTTCATAACGGATAGGTTACGGAAGTTTCATCGTTTTTGGGTCAAATGTAAGAGAATAAAATAGCGTCTCGGAAGTATTCCAATTTCCTCTCTAGGAGGTTTCCCATTCTCTCGTGAATACCCGTTAAAAAGAACTTTGTGGGGTTACGGGTAAATATTTATGTAGATTGTGGCAAGTGCTCCTAATAAAAAATTTAAAAGAGCTTCACTCGAAAAATGTTGAATAAAATCATTGAAAATGTCCATTTTGCCAAGTGTTGGGGATGCGTTTTACCAGGCCCAACCGTAGCAGAAAACGGTTTTGTGCTAAAAGAATTACTGTTTGTAAATGATGATGTACATTATGGTAAGTACGGCGATGTAAAAGTTAACAAACGCTTCACATGACATTTTTTTAATCAAAAAAACTTTTTTTTTATTTTTTTTTATTGGGTGTTGATGTATACGCGTTTCACTGGGCATAACCATGGCACAAAACGGTTTTGTGCTAGATGAATTACTGAGAACTGTAAGGCTAGCACCTTCTAAAGCCCCGACTCTTTACCGAGGAAGGACATTTAAAAAAAAGTGAAAATTAAAATAAATTTAATAAATCAGTACAATTTTTGGTCTCACCAATTTATATGGAAAATCTAATTTTATCGAGTTATTTTCATTCATTCTCTAACATTTATTCTTTTCCCACTTGATCCATCAAAATTATAATGCATATGCCACCACATAAACTAACTGAATTTATTTATCAACTGTTCATTCATCTTAGTTGTCTAATAACTGATCTCTTCTTTCTGTATTTTCTATTATCTTCGGGGATTTCTCGCAAATAAACATCTTATTCTTTAGAAGCTTGAATTTCAAGTCAGTGGCCCCTATAGGCTTGTTACAATATGGGGACTTTTCTTAACATCTCCAGATTTCTCAATATAATAATAATATATAATAATAATAATAATAATAATAATAATAATAAATAATAATTAATAATAATATATATTTTTTAAGGGGTGTAATGCTCAACAAACCCACCACCAATCCACTTGACAAAGGATAAAGAGATAAACAAACAAATGAGAAAACAAATAAAACGTTCTGCTTATCTTGAATGAAAATAATCAGATTTATTGCCATATTCGCTGGTCTTTCATTACGCTCCAGAAGCATAATGTCTTCCGAGATGGTACAAGATTAGAGGATACAGAACTATTCTGGAAGACTCCCAACTCTCTTTTGAATAAGAATAAAAAAAAAAAAAAACAAGTCCTGTCATTTTTCTGACGGTGACTGACTAAACTAAAGACTAGACGGTCAATTTGATTCTTTTTTTTTTTTTTTAACGGTAGAGTTCTCGTCACTCTTTTGATATTAGTATTAAGAATAATTTGTTTGTTCACTTACTCGGGGAATAAGCCTATAACCCACTTCGTTCTTGTTGCTGTTCTTCTTGAGGGGTAGGAAAGGTCGGTCTATGGAAAAGCACAAAAAGTTCTGAAAAAGGTGTTTCGCGTTGAGTTAAAGATGCAGGAATTTTAGGAAGGGATATTTATGATTTATTTATTACAATGAAAATTTTGAAAATAAGTAAGGTGCATGTTAAACAGTACAGAACAATTATTTACAATAAGTAAAATATAGAGTAATTACTTAAATTTTCGCTGGTGAAACAGCGCTTTATTAAATCATAGATTCTAGCATTTGCCAGGAGTACGCTGGAGGTCAGACAACGCCTTTTCTTTTTCTTTTTTTCTTATCAACGGCCATTCGTTTCTTTCAATCTAACACGCCAGACCATTTTTCTTATCAGATTTTGTGCAGCCACGGGGAAAAATTTTATTATTTGTATGTAGATTTCTATTTAACTTTTATTTCATGATGACCTACCGTTCATAAATAGCTCTTAACTTAGGCGAACTTGCATTACTTAAAACACTTTTTTAAACGGAGACTTACTTATCAGAGTTTAGTTTGTATTCCATTGTGTATGTCGTCTAACAGTCCTTTTAATTATGTCTCCGTATCATCATAGCAGAATATAAGGAAACCGTTGAAGGAAAATTGCAAAAGCAGCAGTTTTAATCATTTTCATAAAAAAAAAAACTGATTTCGAAATCTTCACCAGTAGACAGCGATTACCATCAAATCATTTAAATCCAGCGGTGTTAGTATGAATGCTTTCAATAAACTAGTATTCAAATCCAGTATAAATTCAGCGTCAATTTCATATACAAATATAATTCTCCGACAATTTTGGTAAAACTTCTCTTTTTCATCAAATCGTTCAAAAACTTATCTTTGGAAATTGATGACACGTTTATGACCGGTTCAAGGAAGTGTCATATGTATATATATATATATATATATATATATATTACATATCATATTTATCATAACGTCAATCACATTACCGTGATTCATTTACATATATCGAACTACAAATGTCCTTTAATATCCAATTCGCTCTACCTCGGAATTAATATATTTTCATATATGCTTAACCGAGGGGGAATTTATTAAGCGATAATAGAATTGGCCATCGACAGGCGCGAACCAGCGACTGTCGATGGCCAATTCTATTATCGCTTAATAAATTCCCCCTCGGTTAAGCATATATGAAAATATATTAATTCCGAGGTAGAGCGAATTAGATATTTAGATATTAAAGGACATTTGTAGTTCTATATATACATACATATATATATATATATATATATATATATATATATATATATATATATATTATATATATATATATATATATGTGTGTGTATGTAGAGAGAGAGAGAGAGAGAGAGAGAGAGAGAGACAAGGTTCACAGATATAACCATGACTGAAATCGAATCGTGCCATTAATGACGTTAAAGTTCAAAACCCTACCGATTCCTGATGATTACAAGAAGGCGAAGGTTCCTTTCCGTACAAAAAATGAATAAAATATCGTATTTTCACATTGAAATCTTCTCAATAATGACTTTATCAACTGCGCTGATTCCAAGATCAAAGGTTGTTGTTCCGATTCTTATCCAGTTTTGAGGTCACCGAGTGATTCTTTCCATGAATGTTATTTAAAAGAAAAAGATTTTGCAGCACCAAAAGTCCAGTTTATGATCTCATTATTTTGGAGACAAGCTGTTTATCCAAAAAGCGATTTCACAAATACAAATGATGATTAGATAAAAGCATGAATAGCGATGCTAAATAGGCTAGAATATTAATAACGGGAATAAAAGCTGGACAACAAGAGAGTTACAAGGATTAGAATGTCTCAAAGACTTCCTAGTCCATCCTAGAGGATCGTGTGCTCACTTAATCTGTAGGCGCAGTTTTTTACTGTTCGTATTCTCATAGTCCTAATTATTTTGTCTAGCTTTCTTTGAAACTCTTCCACACTGTTGCTGTTTACAACTTCTGGTGGCAGTTTAGAGAGAGAGAGAGAGAGAGAGAGAGAGAGAAGCTTCCCATGAATCTTGAATAAGTTTAACCGCCTGTCCTCAAGAAAAAATAAAGAAAAAACATGGCTGCAGGACACGAGTATAAAAGGAGGAGACAGCAGAAGGCCCTTTGATATGCCAGACTCACTGAGAGAACCGAGATCTAAGAGGAGGTAATTTAGTTTATCATCATCAACATCGTGATGCAAATGACTTCTGGGAAATTCCTCCACTCATGTCTTTCATGCGTTTGTCCACAAATCTCCGCTCATCTCCAGCCGTCCTCTCTACTTCGTGGTGTTTCTCATACAGTTTCTTTTACAAAGTAGGTTTTCATGGATTAATTTATTTTTGCTGTTGGTATTTTCCCCTTTCAGTCTCTTTCCCATTTAAGGATAAGTAGAAGACCCTGCATTATGAGCCATGATTAAACTTAGATATGAATCCCTAAAATTAGTTGAAAACTGAAAGACGTAGAAGAGACTAAGGGTGATTTTTTTTTAAGTTCTTTTCAGCTGATTACAAGTATATCTTTTTTTATCTAAAGCGTTTATCTATTTACAGCAACATGATATATTAAACACCAGGGAGTTAAATTCCATTTACAAAAAATCTATGATGAACTATGGAGCGAGGCCTGGAAATCAATTCACTAAAGAATGAGGTTATTGGAGATGGAATTTTGAAAGAAGATATATAAAAAAAAGCTACATTATAAGATTGACAATAGTCAGGAACTACGTGTACGTAAGAAAGTAAACAAACAAAAAATACAATATAGGAATGGTAGTGATCTGGAACTGCTTGTCCTTCAAGAAGCATAAAAGAAGAAGAGACAGGAGATATGGAGAGTGACAGGTGGAAGTAGTGCATGACGTCCAGAAAGGCTGGTGTGCGTGTGTGTGTGCGTGTATGTGTGCGTGTGTGATGAGAAGGGGTGGCAAAGATATCTGCAGGGGGGGGGAGGAGCAAACCTCGGTGATTTGAAGGCAAAAAGATAAAAGTGACAGTCAAGACGTAGGATATGACATCAAAGAAATGGTTTGGGCGTCAGTAAACAAAACAAAACCTAAAACAAAAAAATAAAAAAGCACTCTCCTCCATCAAATTCGTTTTCTTTTTCCGTGGAAAAAGAAGGAACCAATGTGAATTATGAATAGAGTAGGGAATCGGAATATATATAAGCGATGTTATCATGACTGAATATTCCGCCCTATTTGTTCTTTGGCATTGTTGATTTATTAATTATTAAACGACTAAGTTGATATCAACCTGTTGAAAGATTTATCGTACATCCATCCGCATAATTAATTCATAAAGTTTGTTGAGACTTCCATAATTCCCGATGATGCCACAGGGCATTAACAAATCGCAGGGAACGCTCCATCATGAATATGTAATGCCAATAGTTCTTGCAGTGGTTCCCAAAACTGGGGTCCGCGATATGATGTAAACAAAAACAAAAAATATTTTTTTCGACTACAGAAATTTTATTTTACTGTATTGAAATTAAAGCAATGAAAATTATTGAAAATATTTTATATATTTACTTATACTTTGTGCCAGGATATGCAGATTATTAAATGTGTACTACGTTGTACTGGCTGGCTTACTCGGCTGGGACTCATATCTCTGTATCCTTGGCATCTTCAAGTTAGGGAACAACTGCTTTAGACAAAATGAATGAGGAAATTAAGATTAGTAATGAATTATTATATCGTATACATCATAGAATGTTTTAATATGTCACGGCCTGATATCCATTTTGTCATATTATTTTGTCAATAGCCTATTAAAAGTATAAGATGAAGTGAAATCGAGTCGAGGCATTAGAATGACATATTGCTCTGTCAAAATCATGCTTCCATCAGTAATCCAGATAATTGTTGTTAGACTTTCATTACACCTTTTCCTAAAAAATGCGTATAAATATATGATAATTACATTACAAACTGTGTAAAATTATAGTACTGTTTACAATTGGGTTAAATAGATGGGGTATTATTATTATATTTTTTTTTGGGGGGAGGGGAAGGGAGTCTCTATCACAGTCCTCCAATTCGACTGGGTAGTATTTATAGTGTTGGGTTCTTGGTTTGCATCCTGCCTCCCTTATGGAGTTCCATCACTTTTCTTACTATGTGCGCCGTTTCTAGGATCACACTCCTCTGCATGAGTCCTGGAGCTACTTTAGCGTCTAGTTTTTCTAGATTCCTTTTCAGGGATCTTGGGATCGTGCCTAGTGCTTCCTATGATTATGGGTACGATTTCCACTGGCATATTCCCATATCCTTCTTTATTTCTTTTTATTTTCAGATCTTGATACTTATCCATTTTTTCCCTCTCTTTATCTTCAACTCTGGTGTCCCATGGTTATTGCGACATCAATGAGTTATGTAACTTCTTGACTTTGTCAATCAACGTCACGTCTGGTATATTTGCACGTATCACCTTATCTGTTCTGATACCATAGTCCCAGAGGATCTTTGCCTGATAGTTTTCTATCTCTCCCTCAGGTTGGTGCTCGTACTACTTATTACTGCAAGGTAGCTGATGTATCTTGCACAGGCTCCAGTGGAGGGCTTTTGCACTGAATCATGCCTCTTTTTGTACTGGTTCTGTGCAAGTGCCGGGCATTCCCTTCTTGCTAGTGGTTTTATGGTTTTGTCATTTTTTCGTAGTGCACTTCCTACATATTTCCGTTCTATCGTTCTTTGAACATATCCTGGTTTCTTAGGGTCCTGATCTTGTGCCGCTGTTATCATTCCTTCAGTTTCCTTCTTTAGCTCTCCCCTCTGTAGCCATTGCCATGTGTTATCGCTGGCTAGTTCTTTAGTCTATCTCATGTATTGTCCGTGCATTGTTTTTGTTATGCCAGTCCTCTGTTCTGTCTGTTATTCTCCTGTCTCTGTATATTTCTGGGTCTTCGTCTACTTTTATTAGTCCTTCTTCCCATGCACTCTTTAGCCACTCGTCATCACTGGTTTTCAGATATTGCCCCAGTGCTCTGTTCTCGTTTTTGACGCAGTCCTCTATACTTGGTAGTCCTCTCCCTCCTTCCTTTCGTCTTATGTATAGTCTGTCCGTATTTGCTCTTGGGTGTAGTGCTTTGTGTATTGTCCATATGTTTTCCCTAGTTTTTTCTGATCTATGCTGCGGAGTGCCCTGCCTTCGTCCATTCCACTATTCTTGCGCTGTATCTCATTACTGGTACTGTCCATGTGTGTTTTATGGCTTTTATCAAATTTCCGGCGTTGAGTTTTGACTTGTGTATCGCCTTGAGTCTCTGCATATATTCTTTCCTGATCGTGTCCTTCATCTCTTGGTGTTTTATATCCCCCCTTTCCATTATTCCCAGGTATTTGTATCCTGTCTCATCTATGTGTTTGATGTTGCTCCCATCTGGTAGCTTTATCCCTTCAGTTCTCGGTTACTTTGCCGTTTTTGTTATGTGGACTAAGGCGCATTTTCTATTCCAAACTCCATCCTGATGTCCCCAGATACAATCCTTAACATCTGGATTAAGGTATCTATTTCCTTGATGCTTTTACCATACAGCTTGATGTCGCCCATGAACATCAGATGGTTGATTCTGTTGCCTCTTTTTTTGAGTTGGTACCCAGCATCCATCTTCTTCTTCTTCTTCTTCTTCTTCTTCTTCTTCTTATTATTATTATTATTATTATTATTATTTTTTTTTTTTTTTTTTTTTTTTTTTTTTTTTTTCTCTATCACAGTCCTCCAATTCGACTGGGTGGTATTTATAGTGTGGGGTTCCGGGTTTGCATCCTGCCTCCTTAGGAGTCCATCACTTTTCGTTACTATATGTGTGCCGTTTCTAGGATTCACACTCTTCTGCATGATCCTGGAGCTACTTCAGCCTCTAGTTTGTTTTCTAGGATTCCTTTTCAGGGATCTTGGGATCGTGCCTAGTGCTCCTATGATTATGGGTACGATTTCCACTGGCATATCCCATATCCTTCTTATTTCTATTTTCAGATCTTGATACTTATCCATTTTTTCCCTCTCTTTCTCTTCAACTCTGGTGTCCCATGGTATTGCGACATCAATGAGTGATACTTTTCTTCTTGACTTTGTCAATCAACGTCACGTCTGGTCTGTTTGCACGTATCACCCTATCCGTTCTGATACCATAGTCCCAGAGGATCTTTGCCTGATCGTTTTCTATCATCCTTTCAGGTGGTGCTCGTACCACTTATCACTGCAAGGTAGCTGATGTTTCTTGCACAGGCTCCAGTGGAGGGCTTTTGCCACTGAATCATGCCTCTTTTTGTACTGGTTCTGTGCAAGTGCCGGGCATTCACTTGCTATGTGGTTATGGTTTCATTTTTCGTATTGCACTTCCTACATATGGGAGAGATGTTATTTCCGTCTATCGTACTTTGGACATATCTGGTTCTTAGGGCCTGATCTTGTGCCGTGTTATCATTCCTTCAGTTTCCTTCTTTAGCTCTCCCCTCTGTAGCCATTGCCAATTGTCATCGCTGGCTAGTTCTTTAGTCTGTCTCATGTATTGTCCGTTGCATTGGTTTGTTGTGCCAGTCCTCTGTTCTTTCTGTCTTTCTCTGTCTCTGTATATTCTGGTCTTCGTCTACTTTTATTAGTCCTTCTTCCCATGCACTCTTTAGCCACTCGTCTTCACTGGTTTTCAGATATTGCCCCATGCTCTATTTTCGATGTTGACGCAGTCCTCTATACTTAGTAGTCCTTCTCCTCCTTCCTTTCGTGTTATGTATAGTCTGTCCGTACTTGCTCTTGGTGTAGTGCTTTGTGTATTGTCATTTGTTTCCTGGTTTTTCTGATCTATGCTGCGGAGTTCTGCCTTCGTCCATTCCACTATTCCTGCGCTGTATCTGATTACTGGCACTGCCCATGTGTTTATGGCTTTTGTTTTATCATATTTCCTCCATTGAGTTTTGACTTGAGTATCGCCTTGAGTCTCTGCATATATTCTTTCTGATCGTGTCCTTCATCTCTTGGTGTTTTATATCTCCTCCTTCCATTATTCCCAGGTATTTGTATCCTGTCTCATCTATGTGTTTGATGTTGCTCCCATCTGTAGCTTTATCCCTTCAGTTCTCGTTACTTTGCCTTTTTGTATGTTGACTAAGGCGCATTTTCTATTCCAAACTCCATCCTGATGTCCCCAGATACAATCCTTACAGTCTGGATTAGGGTATCTATTTCCTTGATGCTCTTACCATACAGCTTGATGTCGTCCATGAACATCAGATGGTTGATTTTTTGTTGCCTCTTTTCTTGAGTTGGTACCCGGCATCCATCTTCTGTAGTACTTTTGTCATGGGAATCATGGCTTACTACGAAGAGTAGTGGGAGACAGTGAGTCGCCCTGGAAGATCCCTCTCTGATATATTATTATTATTATTATTATTATTATTATTATTATTATTATTATTTTGGAAGGAGACCCTCTTTCAAACAAGTTCTTATTGAAAGATATTGCTGCATCAGCTGCATTTAACTTGTAAATAGTGTTCTGCTTCTATTTTCCTAGTAATTACTTTCTCTCTGGCGAGTATTGTGCCGATATGATTCGAGAGAAACGTTGGCCACTAGAAGAATACTAACGCCAAAATCGACTTATATTTTGATCTATTTGTTTATTTACTGTGATGAATAAATTTGTAAGCAATATCGCTGAAATTGACTCCTCCTGATGAATCATATCGGCGCAATACTCGCCAGTTGTAATAACAGAGAGAAAGCAATTATCAGAAAAAATAGAGAAGACTATCTACAAGTTAAATGGAACTGAAACAGCAACATCTTTTAATAAGACTTATTATTATTATTATTATTATTATTATTATTATTATTATTATTATTATTATTATTATTATTATTATTATTATTATCATTATTAGGAAGGAGGCCTTCTCTGAAGGCAGTAGGAGAATTTATACTATATAAATTAAATGCCGTTGAAATAGCATAGTATTATTATTATTATTATTATTATTATTATTATTATTATTATTATTATTATTATTATTATTATTATTATTATTATTCAGAAGATGAAATTATACATACTATATAAAACGTTATATTATTCTACCCTGTGAATTACAACCTCGACGTATCTATTGACCCGTAAATACCTCGCATTTTTTCTGAATGAAATCAAGGCCACAGATAAACGGAAGCTTCGAACGGGATTAATTTTTGGAAAACCTGACCACAAAGCCTCTCACGTGAGAAATAAGCTTTTTCCAGACCTCTGGAAATGTGTCATAGCCCGGGATTCACCTGTGTTGGTCTCCCTGGAAACGTACGTAGACTAAAATACACCACTGGATTAGCGGGATTTATTTTTTTTATTTATTTTTTTTTTTTTTTTTGATAGATGGAGCTTTTGCCGATGTTCTATTCTTCTGTTGCATGTTTAAAAACAAATATATGAAAGGAACATATATTATTGATTAAAAACCATGCATTAGTTTCATTCCATTTTCGCTATTCTTTTATGAAATACATTCTATCATCAAACCTATTAAATAGATTATGTTATTTGGGTGTCTCTAGTCCCTTGCGCTTAAGAGTCAGTATTTATTAGTTATTCACGATTTCATACGATCAAAAATGCCTTTTTCCTGTATTTCATTCCCACTAGCGTTTACAGACAATATGAGAATATATATGAAATATATTATTCGATGGATGTCTGCCTTCATTTGCGAATAATTATCATTATTCCTATGTGTACGAGTCATGCAGGTATATAGGAAAATTAATTTTACTGTGTAACACGCGTATACGTAGTACATCTTGAAAGGTAAAGAAAAAATAATATGCTAGGCAAATAAAGAGATGACGCCCTGAAACAGATAAACTATTTTAGTTGAAAGATATATGAAAAAGATAATAGTGATTACAATAATCTAATAAGGAAATATTACTCGAATTATCAGTAATACGAAATTACTGATAATTCGCAATAATGAATTGATTTTCCTATTTAAACTATTCCTGTATTTTTAATCACATTCATAACATTCAGTGTATGCAAATGTGTGATCATCTGAATCCTTATGATAATGATACGCATTAAATGAAGACATAAAGAAAAAAACTCATAGGCTAATAATTTTACAAGTGTTTGTGTGTGTTGTGCGTCGTGTGTGTGTGTGTGGGCACTTGAACAGCCAAATTAGGTAGTTCATTTCTAACTGTCTTATTATTTTCTTAATCAAACAGGTTTAGTTGTTCAAAATGTTCTACTAAGATATTAAAAACAAAATTTTCTTTTTCTTTCAAGTAAGGATTTTGTAAGTACTGTCCTTAGTAGGAATTCGTAAAGTACCTAACTTTGACCTGAAAAGGCATATTGACCTGACACTCTCTCTCTCTCTCTCTCTCTCTCTCTCTCTCTCTCTCTCTCTCTCTCCAGCCTTTTTTTACACAAGGAATTTTGACCACTCTGTTAGTAACCCAAACGAAACATGTGCTAAAACTCTTAGTCCGCCTGTTGATATATTGCCTATCTTACATCTTGCTATTAGTAGATGATAAGCTTTGTAAAAAAAATTAGTACAAAAGAATAAATATCATCATTGGTTTTTACTCCATCTTTTGCATTTGAACTTTTCATATTCAGTATACTAAGCATATTCCAGATTCAAGAACCTTTGCATATTTAAGGTTCAATAAACTTTGCATATTCCAGATTCAAAAAAATTTGCTTATTTCAAATTCAACAAACTTTGCATATTTCAGTTCACTAAATTTTGCATATTTCAGATTCAGTAAACTTTTTGTGTTACAGATTCAATAACCTTGCAGACTTAATATTCAATAAAGTTTGCACATTTAAGATTCAATAGAGTATGCATATTTCAGATTAAATAAAGCTATACATATTTCAGATTCAATATACTTTGCATATATAATATTCAATTAACTATGAATATTCCATATTCAATCAATTTTGCATATTCCAAATTTAAAAAACTTTGCGTATATAAGATTAAAAAAAAACTTATCATAATTCAGATTCAATAAACTTTGCGTATTCTAGACTCAATAGACTTTGCATATTCCAGGTCTAACAAACTTTGCATTTTTTTTCAGAATTCAGGTAAACTTTGGCACTTTTCTTGATTCAACAAACTTTGCATATTCAAGATTCATTAAACTATACTATTCCATATTCCAATTAAAAACTTTGCTTATTTAGTTCAAATAAACTTTGCATAATCCATATTCCAATAAACTCATATTCCATATTCAATACTTTTGCATAATCGAGTTCGATAAATTTTTGCGTATTCTAGATTCAATAGATTTTGCATATTCCAGATCTAACAAACTTTGCCTATATCAGATTCAATAAACTTTGCCTTTTCTTGATTCAACAAACTTTGCATATTTAAGATTCAATAAACTATTTATACTTAAGATTCAATAAATTTTCAATCACCGAGAGAAAAGCATTAGAGACTTACAATTGTGGGCTATCAGTCAGATGAGAGTCGAACCAACTCTGGACATGAAGCTTTTATGATGAAAATTGCTCTACCAAACCTGTGGCAATACAAACCCAGACTAAAGATCTTAAACACGGGAAGGGAATTGTATAATCCTATCATTTTAATCCAAAGTCTTCTCTTGATAACCTGACTTACGATCGAATTATTATATTTCAGGTTACATGTCTTGTATGTCTGTATTTCATGCAAACGCAGGACAGTATGACAATAAGGGAAACAAACGTGTACTTGTCGGAAACAAACGTGTACGTGTCCTTCACTCAGACTGTCATGAAATGAAATTCAAACAAAGAATTACGATATATCAATAAAAAGAATCGTCTCGATGTCTGATTTCGCTTTTGCATATTCACCGTTATTCATTTATTGCATCTTATTATAGCCGAAGTCATATATGATTAAATATGATCTTATTTACAGACCCCCTGATCCTTGAATAAACAAAGGGCTGACTTGGAAAGGAGTTTCCAAGAGACAGAGTTTTTGCATTTCCTGCCTATGTATATGGAGACAAGGGTGGAAATTAGCTTGAATAAAAGCTGTCTACAGCCCATTGTGAAACATTTAACTGAGTTCGCGTTTAGAGAATTTTTTTAATGTTGCTGTCATTTAGAGAGACAGAGAGCGGGATAAAGGAATGTTGTAGTTATTTAAATCAAGTTTAATTGGAGAAAAAAAAAACGAAACGAAAAACTGATTTCTGCAGCACTACGAAGGCTGACTGCATGTTGGTGTGCAGAATTCTTGAATAATATTAGATATTCCTTTCTGTAGTGTTAACTTTGAAGTGTGGACCTCATGTATGTTTATGTATAAATTACTTATCCTTGATTGAGGACTTAAAAATTGAAATGGGTAATGACCAGTGTTATATTTTTATTATTATCATTCTATGTAGTCATTAGTTATATAAAAACCAGTTTTAACTGAAAATATTCAAACAGGATGATCATATGAAATACATATAAGAGATTTATTCATTTTTCTCTCCCTTTCGGGAGGTAGTGCCGTCAGTGTACCTCACGTAATGCACTGTAGGCATTACTTAAGGTACATTGCAGAGTACCTTCGGCTACTAGCTGCAACCTCTTTAATTCCTTTACTGTACCTCCATTCATAGTCTCTTTCTTCCGTCTCACATTCCATCCTCTCCTAACTATTATTTCATAGTACAACTAGGTTTTCCTCCTGTTACACCTTTAATACTTTGTGACTCTCAGTTTCCCTTTTTTGCGCTGAATGACCTCATAGTTTACACGCTTGGCCTTTGGCTAAATCTTATATTCCATCACATTCCCTTCAATTTTCTTAATTTATTTTTATTTTAAGCGATAAAAGCATCATGGGTTATTGTTCTTGTTTACCCAAATCATCGACAATATTTATATCTATCTTTAGAAATTATGAAATTTGGTAACTTCATTCTTTTCCAGTATTTGGGGAATGGGGTGGAGGTACGAGGGAATTTCATCCAATTTTCTTTATTTATTATTTTAAGCTTTATTGTTATTTACAACAACCATTGGCAATTATATAATATATATATATATATTTATATATATATATATATATATTATATATATATATATATATATATATATATATATATATATATATATATATATATATATATATAAAAATATAGTATAATATATATATATATATATATATATATATATATATATATATATATATATATATATATATATATATATATATATATATTATACAGTATATTACATATATATATGTGTGCGTGTGTTTGTATGTGTTCCTATTATTGTTCTACGATTTTAATGCTACCTTTAGTTTACCATAACAAAATTGTTTATCTTACTTCATTGATATCTATAAACCTATTCTAACACTTACGGAATTATATCACTATTTTTCAAATATTTTGTTTGTCTCTTTTCATCCTTTTACATTTACTGACAACCCAACAACTTTCATTATAAAGGTATGAAGACATTCAACAATGATCTGGAGGGACAATAATTTTGATAACTGTTTTGATCTTAGGCCGTAAATAAAGATGGAATATCTCCTGATGGAGAATGATTTTATGAACAAAATACATCTTAAGAATCATTTAACTGTATCTGTAATCTTCCTAGTTTAGGTAACATCAAATCAATTGAATATCTCCTGATGGAGAAGGATTTTATGAACAAAATACATCTCAAGAATCATTTAACTGTATGTGTAATCTTCTTAGTTTATAGAATCTCCCACAAGACTTCACGAACAGTCCTGGGTAGAATGTTGGTACATTTAAACGCCAAAGTGTTGAACGTTGAACTTTGTATCGAAATGGATTAAAAGTTTAACGTTGCTCAAAGAAAGTCTATATAAACCCCTTCAAAATTAATCTTGGCAGAGGAAAGTTGAAATGAAGGATTGATTGAACCTGGAATTGGGTTTCAATCAAGGAACTTTACCTCAATATAGTCGATATTAGGACTCCGAAACTAATTACGAAAAGCCCT
>NC_061110.1:16475680-16478180 GCF_015104395.2 Macrobrachium nipponense | reverse complement strand
TAAGAAAAATAGGGTAGGAACTGACTCTTTCTAGGTGTAAATTTCATTATTATTATTATTATTAATTATTTATTTATTTTTTTTTTTTTTTTTTTTTTTTTTTTGTTTTTTTTTTTTTTTTTTTTTTGCTCTATCACAGTCCTCCAATTCGACTGGGTGGTATTTATTTAGTGTGGGGTTCCGGGTTGCATCCTGCCTCCTTAGAGTCCATCACTTTTCTTACTATGTGCGCCGTTTCTAGGATCACACTCTTCTGCATGAGTCCTGGAGCTACTTCAGCCACTAGTTTTTTCTAGATTCCTTTTCATGGATCTTGGGATCGTGCCTAGTGCTCTTATGATTATGGGTACAATTTCCACTGGCATATCCCATATCCTTCTTATTTCTATTTTCAGCTCTAAATACTTATCCAATTTTTCCTATCTTTCTCTTCAACTCTGGTGTCTCATGGTATTGCGACATCAATGAGTGATACTTTCTTCTTGACTTTGTCAATCAACGTCACGTCTGGTCTATTTGCACGTATACCCTATCTGTTCTGATACCATAATCCAAAGGATCTTTGCCCTGATCGTTTTCTATCACTCCCTCAGGTTGGTGCTCGTACCACTTATTACTGCAAGGTAGCTGATGTTTCTTGCACAGACTCCAGTGGAGGCTTTTGCCACTGAATCATGCCTCTTTTTGTACTGGTTCTGTGCAAGTGCCGGGCATTCGCTTGCTATGTGCTTTATGGTTTCATTTTTCGTATTGCACTTCCTAAATATGGGAGAGATGTTATTTCCGTCTATCGTTCTTTGGACATATCTGATTCTTTGGGCCTGATCTTGTGCCGTTGTTATAATTACTTCAGTTTCCTTCTTGAGCTCTCCCCTCAGTAGCCATTGCCACGTGTCATCGCTGGCTAGTTCTTTATTCTGTCTCATGTATTGTTTGTTATTGTCATTTGTTTCCTGGTTTTCTGATCTATGCTGAAGAGTTCTGCCTTTGTCCATTCCACCATTCTTGCGCTGTATCTAGTTACTGGCACTGCCCATGTGTTTTATGACTTTTATCATATTTCCGGCGTTGAGTTTTGACTTGAGTATCGCCCTTAGTCTCTGCATATATTCTTTCCTGATCGTGTCCTCATCTCTTGGTGTTTTTATATCCCCTCCTTCCATTATTCCAGGTATTTGTATCCAGTCTCATCTATGTGTTTGATGTTGCTCCATCTGGTAGCTTTATCCCTTCAGTTCTCGTTACTTTTCCCCTTTATATGTTGACTAAGGCGCATTTTTTCTATTCCAGACTCCATCCGGATATCTCCAGATAGAATCTTGACAGTCTGGATTAGGGTATCTATTTCCTTGATGCTCTTACTACAGCTTGATGTCGTCTATGAACATCAGATGGTTGATTCTGTTGCCTCTTTTCTCGAGTTGGTACCCGCCATCCATCTTCGTAGTACTTTTGTCATGGGAATCATGGCTACTACGAAGAGTAGTGGGGAGAGTGAGTCGCCCTGGAAGATCCCTCTCTTGATATTAACCTCCTCTAGTCTTATTCCAGAGCTGTAAGTATTGTATTCCAGTTGCGCATTGTATTTTTGAGGAAGCTGATATGTTTCTCTGCCCCATATATTTTCAGGCATTCTATTAGCCATGTGTGTGGTATCATGTCGAAGCTTTCTTATAGTCTATCCATGCCATGCTTAGGTTGGTTTTCGGTCTCCTACTGTCTTCATTTACCATTTTGTCTATCAGGAGCTGGTCTTTTTGCCCCTACACTTCCTTCGGCAGCCTTTCTGTTGGTGGGGGATGGGTTTGTCTCCTCTAGGTAGTTGTATAGCCTTTCACTGATGATACCTGTTAGTAACTTCCACATTATTGGTAGGCAGGTGATAGGCCTGTAGTTACTGGCTATATTTCCCTTACTCTTGTCTTTTGTACTAAGGATGTTCTTCCTGTGGTCATCCATTTGGGCATGTGATTTGAGATACAATGCTGGAGTTGTTCTGTATTCGTGGGTGTAGGGCCTTGAAGTTTTTGAGCCAGTATCCATGGACTTCATCAGGACCTGGGGCTTTCCAGTTTGGCATTTTCTTTAGTTTGGTGTCTGACTGTGTCTGTCTGTGAATCTTTGTTTTATTCTCCCTGTTTCTTCTTCCTTGACTTCCTAGAACCTGTTGCATGTTTGTTGTGTGATACCGGATTGCTCCATATTATTATTATTATTATTATTATTATTATTATTATTATTATTATTATTATTATTGTTATTAGGAAGGAAGCATTCTCTGAAGGCAGCAGGATTGAATACTATATAAATTAAATGCGTTGAAACAGGTATAGTATTATTATTATTATTATTATTAATTAGTAGTAGTAGTAGTAGTAGTAGTAGTAGTAGTAGTAGTAGTAGTAGTATTCAGAAGATGAAATTATATATACTTTATAAAACGTTATATTTATTCTACCCTGTGAATTACAACCTCGACGTGTCTATTGACCCGAAAAAA
>NC_061110.1:16437434-16469934 GCF_015104395.2 Macrobrachium nipponense | reverse complement strand
ACCTATGAAGTAAGTTTTTTTTTATCTTTTTTACAGCTGAACATTTTTGAGGACAAGGCTAACTTATGAAAGTTTTTTCATTTTTTTTTTTTCACAGCTGAACAATTTAGATGACAAGGCTGCTTATGAAAGTTTTTTTTTTTTTTTTTTTTTTTTTTTTTTTTACAGCTGAACAGTTTTGATGACAAGGCTATTTATGAGAGATTTTGTATTTTTTATTTTTTTTTTACAGCTGAAAATTTTTGAGGACAAGGCTACTTATGAAATAAGTTTTTTTTTTTATTTTCCTTTTACAGCGGAACAGTTTTGAGGACAAGGCTTCTTATGAAAAGTTTTTTTTTTTTTTTTTTTTTTTTTTTTTTTTTTTTAAGCTTTTTTTTTTTTTTTTTTTTTTTTTTTTTTTTTACTGAACAGTTTTGAGGACAAGGCTTCTTATGAATGTTTTTTTTTTTCTTTTTTTTTTACAGCTGAACAGTTTTGAGGACAAGGCTACTTATGAAATAATACACACAAGTTTCAACCACATAAACAGATTGAGCCTGACTGTTCGTTTGAATTGTTTCAGTTTATGCCTTCGTGAACTAGTCATTTTGGATCTTGAGTGGCAAAGAAAAGGTTACAAAGGTTACATTCTATAGCCAGCAGACGAAGCATTTCTTCCTACCCCCAAAAATTGAGGCTGGAAAAACAGCTATTCAGTCTCCTTCCTTAACAATTTCATTCTATAAAGTTTAGACAGAACGCGTCGAAATTCAGCTGGAGGAGCCTTACGAATTGAAAGCGTCTTTCGGCTTAAATAGGCGGTATTTCACAGGAACCGTTTAAAGGGATTTATATGCAGAGAACCCTTCGTCATGAAGGGTCTGACTGATGAGGGATTTGTGATGCAGTTGCTTAATCCTTCGTTTAACTTCGTGTGTTGGAAAAGCTAAAGGAGGCTTTTGGACGAAAGGAATTAAGAAAAAAATAGGGTAGGAACTGACTCTTTCTAGGTGTAATATTTTATTATTATTATTATTATTATTATTATTATTCTTATTATTATTATTATTATTATTTTATTTATTATTATTATTATGTTTTTTTTTTTTTTTTTTTTTTTTTTTGGCTCTATCACAGTCCTCCAATTCGACTGGGTGGTAATTATAGTGTGGGGTTCCGGGTTGCATCCGGTCTCCATAGGAGTCCATCACTTTTCTTACTATGTGCCGCCGTTTCTAGGATCACACTCTTCTGCATGAGTCATGGAGCTACTTCAGCCTCTAGTTTTTCTAGATTTCTTTTCAGGGATCTTCGGTATTGTGCCTAGTGTTCCTATGATTATGGGTACAATTTCCACTGGCATATCCCATATCCTTCTTATTTCTATTGTCAGATCTTGATACTTATCGATTTTTTCCCTCTCTTTCTCTTCAACTCTGGTGTCCCATGGTATTGCGACATCAATGAGTGATATTTTCTTCTTGATTTTGTCAATCAACGTCACGCTCTGGTCTATTTGCATGTATCACCCTATCTGTTCTGATACCATAGTCCCAGAGGAATCTTTGCCTGGTCGTTTTCTATCACTCCTTCAGGTAGGTGCTCGTACCACTTATTACTGCAAGGTAGCTGATGTTTCTTGCACAGGCTCTAGTGGAGGGTTTTGCCACTGAATCATGCCTCTTCTTTGTAATGGCTCTGTGCAAGTGCCGGACATTTGCTTGCTATGTGATTTATGGTTTCATTTTCCGTATTGCACTTCCTACATATAGGAGAGATGTTATTTCCATCTATCGTTCCTTGAAAAACATATCTGGTTCTTAGGGCCTGATCTTGTGCAGCTGTTATCATTCTTCAATTTCCTTTTTCAGCTCTCCCCTCTGTAGCCATTGCCACTGTCATCGCTGGCCAGTTCTTTAGTCTGTCTCATGTATTGTCCTTGTATTGGTTTGTTGTCCAGTCCTCTGTTCTGTTTGTCATTCTCCTGTCTCTGTATATTTCTGGGTCTTCGTCTACTTTTATTAGTCCTTCTTCCCATGCACTCTTTAGCCACTCGTCTTTACTGGTTTTCAGATATTGCCCCCAGTGCTCTGTTCTCGATGTTGAAGCAGTCCTCTATACTTAGTAGTCCTCTCCCTATTTCCTTTCGTGTTATGTATAGTCTGTTCGTATTTGCTCTTGGGTGTAGTGCTTTGTGTATTGTCATATGTTTCCTGGTTTTCTGATCTATGCTTCAAAGTTCTGGCCTTCGTCCATTCCCACTATTCCTGCGCTGTATCTGACTAAGGCGCATTTTTCTATTCCCAAACTCCATCCTGATGTCTCCATACAATCCTTATAGTCTGGATTAGGGTATCTATTTCCTTGATGCTCTTACCATACAGCTTGATGTCGTCCATGAAAACATCAGATGGTTGATTCTGTTGCCTCTTTTCTTGAGTTGGTACCTGGCATCCATCTTCTGTAGTACTTTTGTCATGGGAATCCTGGCCACTACGAAGAGTAGTGGGGACAGTGAGTCGCCCTGGAAGATCCCTCTCTTGATATTAACCTCTGCTAGTCCTTATTCCAGAACTTGTAAGTATTGTATTCCAGTTGCAAATTGTATTTTTGAGGAAGCTGATGGTGTTTTCCTCTGCCCCATATATTTTCAGGCATTCTATTAGCCAGTGTGTGGTATCATATCGAAGGCTTTCTTATAGTCTATCTTACCATTTTGTCTATCAGGAGCTGGTCTTTTGTGCTCCTACACTTCCTTCTGCAGCCTTCCTGTTGGTGGGGGATGGTGTTTGTCTCCTCTAGTTAATTTTATAGCCTTTCACTGATGATACCTGTTAGTAACTTCCACATTATGGTAGGCAGGTGATAGGCCTGTAGTTACTGGCTATATTTCCCTTACTCTTGTCTTTTTGTAATAAGGTTGTTCTTCCTGTGGTCATCCATTTGGGTGCATGGTGATTTGAGATACAATGCTGGAGTTGTTCTGCTATTCGTGGGTGTAGGGCCTTGAAGTTTTTGAGCCAGTATCCATGGACTTCATCGGGACCTGGGGCTTTCCAGTTTGGCATTTTCTTTAGTTGGTGTCTGACTGTGTCTGTCGTGATCTCTGTGAATTTTTTGTTTTAATTCTTCCTGTTTCTTCTTCCTTGACTTCCTGGAGCCATGTTGCATGTTTGTTGTGTGGTACTGGATTGCTCCATATGTTTTCCCAGAGTCTCTTACTTGGTCGGCTTCAGGAATTTATAGGAGGTTGTCTTCCCTCTTAGTTGGCTGTATAGTCTTTTCTGGTTGGTTTCGAATAGTTTGTTTCTGTTGGTATCCCTTATTCCTGTTCATGTACCGTTGGATCTTATGTGCTTTGGCCTTAAGCCTCTGTTTTACATCTTCTATTGTGTTGTTTAGTCCCCTCTCTTGTACTTTGTATTTCTCGTTTGAGTTCCTCCCTTGTTTTCTTGCTTCTTAGCCATTATTATTATTATTATTATTATTATTATTACTTATTATTATTATTATTATTATTATTATTATTATTATTATTATTATTATTATTATTATTATTATTACTCAGTAGATGAAACCTTTTCAATGGAACAAGATAACGGGGCCACTGATTTGAAATTCAAGCTCAAGAATATGTTGTTCAACAATAAGATGAAGCAAGATGAGAGAGAGAGAGAGAGAGAGTGAGAGAGAAGAGACGAGAGAGAGAGAGAGAGACGACTTTAGAATCAAGACACTATTTCAAATAGGAAAATAGTAATAAAATTTGTTGTCTGTATTCAGATATATTATTACCTTTGATCTTTTCATCCGATATCAGAAACCATATGTCTGTTTGTCGGTCTGTATACAGCTAAATACATCTGTACAATTTGGCGTAAAAGCACTTATCTACACATCACCCCGTCAAATAACAATCTCTCATTACCGAAGAGAATTTCTGAGCACTGAAAGAAGTGAGAGTTTCCACGAAAAATACTTTCAATTCTGTTTTTTCTCCTCTATAGTCATTTTAAGACAACTAGAATTACAGTGAAACAGTGAATATTCAAATATCTAAATAAATTTCCTCTAGGTAGGTAGCATTACGAAGCGAGCCCATCCCATACAATAACAAGGTGAACCCTTTAATTGTTGAATACGTAAATATACAAAGCGTGTCTCTAACCAGCGCTGTTGAATTATGTAAGTTTGCAGGCCGCGGTCGTTTTATTATGGATTTCAGGTACATGTAGCCATCACTCATTTTTCCAGCGTTCTCCTTATTTGAACACTTGTTTTTAGGCCTACAGAGGAGTAGTGAAACATGTCCCGTCATTCAGAGGGCCTTTGCTGCATTTTGCTCCAAATTTAACTGGATTTTGGGGCGTTTTCGTGAAAACTCTGGTTGGTGATTTAGAAGCAAATGCTCAAAAACGTCTTTCGATGTGTTGGAAATTAACATCATCTTTGAATTGCATAATTTTCCTTGAAACTCTAAGCGAGACTGAAGCTTAAAAGCTTAGAAAGAGACGCGATTTTAATGAAAAGTTTCTAAAATTATTGATATAATTAAACGGTGCTACTTTGGCTTCTTGAGTTGAGTTGTATGTAGAATTTATACCAAAGGCCAAGCACTGGGACCTATGAGGTCATTCAGCGCTGAAACAGAAACTGGTAGTAAAAGGTTTGAAAGGATGCACTATGAATGAAGTATTAGGAGATGGTGGAAAGTAAGATGAAGAAAGAGAATATGAAAGGAGGTGTAGTAAAAGTAACGAGTGGTTGCAGCTAGGGGCCGAAGTCACGCTGCAAAGAACATTAAATAATACCTACAGTGCACCGCACGAGGTTCACTGACAGCACTGCGCCATACGGGGACTTTGGCTTGTTATCCACGCGCCAACTACTCCGAGTTGCTATAGTACATTCACATCAACCGTGCATCTGATGTCTAGGCCAGTCCCTTACGACGCTCCTGATTGTCTGTTGATAAGCCAATGACAGGGATGGAAACTTTCAGTCTCTCTCGAGAGTTCACGTAGGCAGGATGTATGTTCCACCTCTCCTTTCAAAAGTATCCCTCGGGAGAGCCTGGAACACAGATGCTGAATATGTGAGCTCTCGAGAGAGACTGAGAGTCTCCAGCCCCGTCATTGGCTTATCAACAGCCAATCAGGAGCGTCGTAAGGGACTGGCCTAGACATCAAATGCACGGTTGATGTGAATCTACTATAGTACTAAACCCCGCGGGGGGTTCTTGGGGGGGGGGGGGGGGGGTGGGGGGGGGGGGCGGGGTGGCGCTTGTTTAGCACTAGCCCCTCTCAGTTCAAAGTGTCATAACACCCATTTTAACACCCATATCCATACTGTATGATTGACAAATTACATTAATAAACGATATCTTCGTATGGCCGTCTATTCTACATTCACCATCCGGAGTGGGTGACGCGACAAATAACAAACTAAAGTAGCACCAATTAAACAATTAATTTATTTCAATATAAGTAACATGGTTTCGAAAGTGATACTCTGTAGCTGTTTTATTATTCAGAGAAGAACATGTTTTTTCCACACAAATTATATTTAATCCTTTTTTTAAATACTTATTAAAATATTCTTTTAGTTTTCTGAAAAGAAGAGTATCGTGACGGCCTTGCTTGTCCATCCGCATTTTTCCTGTCCGCACCTTTCCTGTCCGTACCTTTCCTGTCCGCACTTTACTTATCCGCACTTATTTTTTCCGCCCTCATGTCTTAAAACTTGCTGAGGCTAGAGGTCTGCAAATTGGTATGTCGAGATTATCCACCCTCCAGTTATCAAACATACCAAATTGCAGCCCTCTAGCCTCAGCAGTTTTTATTTTATTTAAGGATAAAGCAGGCCATGATCATGCGTCTGGCAACGATATAGGCCAGGCCACCACCGGGCTGCAGTTAAGATTATATGGACCGCGTCTCATCCAGCATTATATTGAAACCACCGAAAAATAGTTCTATTTTCAATGGCCCTGATTATACAATGTACAGAAATCTCGAATGCTCCGAACAAACTTCGCTGCATTTTTTACCTCTTGTTGTATAACTGCCGCTGTTGTTTTAATGACCTACGAGACGTATCTCACTTAAACTTCTGCCCAGCGCATTTTCTTACCCCAGGGAAAATACATATTGACTGAGGTCTCCTTCTTTTCCATCTATCCCTAGTCAGACGGTCTGAATTACTAAGCGCTTGAAGTTGATAGAATTGAATGTCAAAACTTCGACTTAAATTGCATTTATAATTATCAATGCGAGGTTCTGACGTCGAAAGTGACAAAGGTCTGATGTTTCTAAAAACCGTAATGGATTTGCTTTCCCTTTGGTTGTGTTGAGGTTGTTAAATGTAAAGTGAATTTGGTGGCAGTATTTTGGGTAGATTCGTATTGGTAAAGAAAGCACATTAGACAAATAAATGCACGATTCAACAAAGAGGAGTTACATACACATACATACACACACACACACACACACACACATATATATATATATATATATATAATATATATATATATATATATATATATATATATATATATATATATATATATATATAAACCTAAAGCCAACCAACCTGGGGGGGCAACCAAGTCCTTATGGGTGCCGTCCCAAGCCCGGATAAATAGGGAGGGTTGGTGTCAGGAAGGGCATCCGGCTGTAAAAATCTGTGCCAAAAACCAAAAATGGAATGAGCCGAAATATGGAAAGAGGTAATGCTAGGGCGTACTCCGTAAACGACGCACAGAGACATCGCCCTAAACTCTGTGGTAAGGCGAGGGCTACTGCATCAGGAGCGGGGTGCAGCTAAAGAAGCGAGCTCACATTGGGTTCAGAGTATGTCAGCTAAATGTTGGGTCCATGACTGGGAGAGGTAGAGAACTGGCTGACTTGATGAGAAAAGAAAGTAGATGTTGTGTGTGTGCAAGAAACGCGGTGGAAAGGAATAAAGCTAAAGAGTTGGGAGATGGATATAAGCTATATTATAGTGGAGCAAATAAACAAGGTAGAAATGGAGTTGGCATAGTACTGTCTAGTGAACTAAAGAACTCGGTAATAGAAGTGCATAGAAAGAATGACCGTATCATCAGATTGAAGATATGTTATGGAGGAGAGATTCTGAATATTATAAGCGCATATGCACCACAAGTTGGTTGCACAGAAGAAGAGAAGGGAAATTTCTGGAGAGACATGGACGGAATGGAATAATGCAGAACTGGAAGAGCATGAGTAAGGGTGATAGTTGGGGCAGATTTGAATGGCCATGTCGGGAAGTGCAAATGAGGCGATTGGGCGGGTCATGGGGGCCATGGAATTGGGGAGAGAAACCCAGAAGGAGAGAGTGTAGTGGACTTTGCTGTGTCATTCGACATGGCAATAGTAAACACATTGTTTGAAGAAAAAAGGGGGGAACACCTAATACATATAGGAGTGGGGGAGATTCTCCCAGATAGACTATTTCTTGTATAAAAGGATAAATCTGGTGGAGGTCAAGAACTGCAAAGTTATTCCAGGCGACCATGTACCGCCCCCCCCAACACAGGCTGCTATGTATGGACTTGAAGTTGAAAAGGGAAAGAAAAAACCAAAGCTAAAGGGATAAGGAAAATTAAATGGTACGAATTACAGAAGGAAGGGGATAAGAAGAGAGAGTTTAAGAGGAGGGTTTTGGAGATATTGATATAGGGATTGAAGATGTTCAAGAATGGTGGGCACGAAATGCAGCAGTAATAAGAAGGCATGGAAAGGAGCTGCTAGGAGGAGACATCTGGTATCATATGGGAAGAAAAGGAGAGTTGGTGGTGGGATGAAGACATTGAGAAAGTAGTAAAAGATAAGAAGGAGGCAAAGAAAAGATGGGAAGAGTCACAGTCAGTGGAAGACAGAAAATAGGTACAGAGAGAAAAACAAGGTGGTGAAAAAGGTGGTAGCCCAAGCTAAAGCAAAGTCGTATGATGATGTGTATAATGAGCTGGGGACAAAGGAAGGATTAAAGAAGATGATCAAGCTATCAAAGGCTAGAAATAAGAGCACCAAAGATATAACACATATCAAACAAATAAAGGATCAAGAGGGTGTAGTGCTTAGAAAGGAGGAAGACATTGTGAAGAGATGGAAAGAATATTTCGAAACAGTTGTTAAATGAAGAAAATAATAGACTAATAAGAGAGGATGGGCAAGTGAACATTGGCATGGTAATGAGGTTTTCTTGGCAAGAGGTACTAAATGCACTGAAGAAGATGAAGAATGGGAAGGCAACCGGAACCAGACATGATCCCGGTGGAGGCATGGAAAGCATTAGGAGATGAAGGAGTGGATATACTGTACGATCTTATGATAAAGATCCTTGAACAGGAAAGTACAAAATGAGTGGCGTGGGAGTATATTGATCCCAATTTTTAAAGGGAAAGGTGATGTCCAAGAGTGTGGTAATTATAGGGGCATTAAATTGATGTCCCACACTTTTGAAGATACTGGAAAGGATGATAGATGCTAGACTGAGAGAAGAAGTACAAATAGGTAAGGAGCAGATGGGATTTTATGAAGGGAAGGGGAACAACAGATGGTATATTTTGTCTGAGGCAAATAATGGAGAAATTCGGGGAAAGACAAAGGGACCTACATATGGTATTCATTGACCTTGAAAGGCTTATGACCGAGTCCCGAGACAAGAGGTATGGAGGAGCATGAGGGAGAAAGAATGTGCCAGAGAAAGTATGTGCGATTGATACAAGAGATGTACCGGAATGTATTTACCAGAGTGAGGAGCAGTGTTGGGGAGACAGAAGGTTTTGAGGTGAGAGTAGGATTACACCAGGGGTCGGCTCTGAGCCCATTTATCTTTAACATAGTGATGGATGTTATAATAGAGGAAGTAAGGGGAGACAGTACCATGGAACATATTGTATGCGGATGATATTGTTCTGTGTGCAGAGAGCAGGGAAGATCTGGAAGTGAAATTGGAAAGATGGAGACAAGTACTGGAGGACAGAGGAATGAGAATAAGTAGATCCAAGACAGAATATATGTGTACCACCACTGAGGGGGATGATAGAGAAAGTATTCAGCTTGGTGGAGAGCAAATAAGGAGAGTTGATAAGTTTAAGTATTTGGGATCTTTTGTTAACGCTGGAGGAAGTATGGAAGAAGAAGTAAAACATCGGGTACAAGCAGGCTGGAACAACTGGAGAGCGGCCCTCGGGAGTTTCTTTGTGACAAAAGAGTGCCGCTTAGGTTAAAAGGAAAATTTCACAAGACGTGGTAAGAACAGCAATGCTGTATGTACAGAAACAGCAAGCATGAGAAAAGCAGAGCAGAAGAAGATGGATGTGGCAGAAATGAGAATGCTTAGGTGGATGTCTGGGGTAACAAGAGTGGATAGGATCAGAAATGACTACATAAGGGGGTCAACTAAGGTGGTGGAAGTATCAAAGAAAGTGCAGGAGGGGAGGCTGAGATGGTATGGACACCTGTTGAGGAGAGATGAGGTACCACGCTGGGAGACATACTATGGGGGTGGAGGTGCAAGGAAGAAGAAAAAGAGGGAGACCAAGAAAGAGATGGAAGGACTGTGTGAGAGGAGACTTAAATGAGAAGGGAATTGATGAGGCAGAAGCACAAGATAGAAATAGATGGAAACGGCTCACCCGAAACGGCGACCCCATATAAAAATGGGAACAAGCTGGGAAGAAGAAGAAGAAGAAGATATGTATATATATATATATATATATATATATATATATAGTGGTCCCCCCGTATTCGCAGGGGATGCGTACCAGACCCGCCTTGGTGAATAGTTAGAACCCGCGAATGTTTGGTTTGAAAAAAAACCCCTATGAAATTGCTAAAAACAGCCTATTTTGTTAGTTAAAACTCAAAGGAAACCCACTGAAAATTTTCATACTTGGTTTTTTTAATAGTTTTATCACAAAAAGTGCATTTTATGATGTAATTCATAAAAAAAAAACAGGAATTTGTGAATATTCATCATAGAAAAAATACCGCGAATTTTCCGCAAACAATAATGCGGGGAAAACATTCCCCAGAGAAATCCGCGAATCTGGAGAACGCAAGAAACGGGGGGTACGGGGTCCACTGTATATATATATATATATATATATCTATATATATATATATATATATATATATATATATATATATATATATATATATATATATATATATTATATATATACTGGATGAACAATATAACTCAAAGGAATATATTTCACCGGTACCATCAGGCAGATATGCGCACATCTGAATGCATTTGCATCTATTATTTAAGTGTGGCATGGCGAGGTCGTGTTTCTTATCTTGTTGAAAAATTTTCATGTCAATTCAGAACCCCCAAATGGAAATGGTGCATCCGGTAGGATTCACTGCGTAGGATGTTTTTTTCTTTCTATTTGGTTTCCTGGCTGGAAGTTACCCTTCAGTATTTCCAATGTTTGTAGTCAAGTTTTAATTCTGAATTAAAATAGCCTTTTTTTTATATTTCATTATAATAAAATCCTAAGGTAAAATTCTATTTATTTAAATCAGTACATAAGGGTAATATTAATAATGGACATAAGTTAACAGAAAATATAACTAAAACAGTGTTATATTCAGTCTGTCTTCTCCCCGCCACCCTCCAACACAACCACACATACACAAACACACATAAGAATAAGAATATAAAATTTAGGGTTAAGGCCAAGCGGCGGGACCCATGAGGTCATTTAGGACTTGAAAAGGAAATTGAGAGTAGAAAGGTTCGAAAGGCGCAAGAGGAGGAAACTATCGCAGTTCCACTATAAAATCTTTTAGGAGAGGGTGGAAAGTAAGAAAGAAGAAAGAGAATACGAACGGAGGGACAGTAGAAGGAATGAAAGGTGTTGCAGCTAGGGGCCGATGGGACGCCGCAAAGAAGCTTAAGTAGCGCCTACAGTACACCGCCTGAGGTACATATATACACACACACACATACACTCATATTCCCAGTTATCAATATCCAATTACCGCACACTAATTATATTTTGATCCGTCTTTCTTAGCAGTGTATGAATACCACTGAATAATATTTCAAGGTATTTCATTATCTTCAGAGTTTTTTCGCCGCTCAGTATTTATATCGTTTTACCAGCATGACCAACAAGTAATTCCCTATTCTAATTATTGTAGTTATAATGTTTTCAATTCTTTAGCATATTATTTTTCTAACTAATCACCCCGTGTCGTTTGTATGAAGGCCTTCCCCTCTCTGGCAACTCATTAATGTTGCATCAAAGTATGTATTCATTGTACTTGAAGGGAAATTTATATAGAATATTATTATTGAAAATTAAAAGACGGTGATTATTAAAAGCGTACTCCGAAGGCTTCTCCATTGTAACCTAAGTCTTCCTCCTAATTTAGGTTTTCGAGGAACTAATTACGATCATGAAAAGGACTCTACTATATCCTTTTTAGGTCTAGTCCTGATATAGGATAGCTTCGAGATTAATAACAGTATCTTTTGTGTCTCACTCTACCTTGGGAGATTATAAAAGGCGTTTAGAAAAGTTGCATCCTAATAGAAGTGTCTATCTATCTATAAGTCTCTCTATCTATAAAATCACCTCTCTCTCTCTCTCTCTCTCTCTCTCTCTCTCTCTCTCTCTCTCTCTCTTCTCTCTTTCCGTCTGTCTGTCTGTCTTTTTCTTGCGGCTGCTATTCAATTGTATTTGCAGAAGGAAAACTATGAGTATTTGAGTTTCACTCCAAATGGGTATTTAATCTCTCTCTCTCTTCTCTCTCTCTCTCTCTCTCTCTCTCTCTCTCTCTCTCTCTCTTGCAGTTGCTAATCCATTGTATTTACATAACGAAAGCAATGAGAATAGAGTTTCACTTGAAATGGCGATTTAATGTTTTCTCTCTCTCTCTCTCTCTCTCTCTCTCTCTCTCAAGGAAATGCATCTATAATCGTTTTAATGTGCCTGGCAAATAAACTAGAGATTAATTCCATGCATCTAATGGTTTTTGAACAAAACTCACATCCACGATGCTCAGAGTTACAGGCACACATGTTTACCAACCACGCAAAAGAAGGTAATCTTTTTTGCCTCAGCAAACACTTAATAGAAAACGGTTCCATACACTATCGTTGATGAAATGCAAATCACTCTTCCTTGCCAGATATTTCAATTTATTGTAATTGTCGCATTAATCTTAGCTGCAAGAAAATATATGGTCCTATGAATATAATTTAGAGGGGCAGAGACTTAACAATGGGACTTACGAGGTCATTTGGCGCTGAAATAGGAATTCATAGTAAAATGTTTGGAAGGTGTAACAGGAGGAAAACCTTGTAGTTGACATATGAAACAATTGTTAGGAGAGGGTGGACAGTAAGATGGAAGGAAGATGATATGAACGGAGGTTGTAGTAAAAGAATGAAATGGGTTACAGCTAAGGGCCAAAGGGACGCTGCTAAGGATATTAATAATACCTACAGTACATCAAGCGAGGTGTACTAGCATTAACCCCCACGATAAAAACAATATATGTGATTTTCAGTGATTGCTGATGATTTTTTGTAGAAAAAATCAGTGATTATATAAAAAAAAACGTTCAGTGAAATATTCGGAAATTAAATGATTTTACTTAAAGAAAAAACACGTTAAACATGAAATGCCAATCAATGGTTCGTTTCATTTCCTATTTCCAGAGAATTTGCATTTGTGATTTTTTTTGGCACTTTTATCGTCTGCTCAAAATGTGAGAGACAAAAAAACTGACATATTAAAAAATATTTATTTATGAATAAATTATGAAAGGAAAACTTATTTCCAATGACGCCATTTAAAATTGGCCGTGAAACAATGAGTCTTTTATATTAGATTTTAGTTAGTTTTTAGTTGGGCTTAAGGTCAATAGGTTTGCGAGGGTAAAATATTTATTATTTTTCAAAAGCAATTCCGAGATTAACAATTAATTTCTTTAATTTTTAAAACACAACTGAAAATATAATTATATTTTTTATTTTCAAAGGGAATCGAGAATAAATATTGAGCGTTTTTGTTTAAATTCGAGATGATAACTAACTTATATTAATATAATGCAAATCTGGAAAATGTATTTTTATTTTTCGCGTCCCATGTTTTTTCTTCCAAAACTAACTTTTATTTAGTCTTTTTTTAGGAATCTTACAAATAATAGAAAGCAATTTGCTGAGCTCATATTAGCTACTAACATTTGAGAAATAATCTAAAGGTTAACGAATTCATAAAGTTAAAAAATAATTGTAAAGTTTAATAAATTCGTAAAGTGTAGAAAAATTATAAAGGTTAATGAATTCGTAAAGTAAAAAAAATGGTAAAGATTAACGAGTTCGTAGTTTAAAAATAAAGGTTAACGAATACGTAAAGTAAAAAAAAGTGTAAAGGTTAATGAATTCGTAAAAAACTGTAAAGTTTAACGAATTCGTAAAGTAAACAAATGTAATGGTTTATGAAATTGTAAAGTTTAAATAACTGTAAATTGAAGAAATTCGTAAAAAAAAAAAAAAGTTTTTAAAACATATTGTGAATATAAATAAACTGTAATGTGTTTTTTTTTTAAATGTAGAAAAATAAAATAAAATTGTAAAATGTAAAAATCGTAAAGTTATGAAAACAGTTTTTGCTTTTCACTCATATAAAAACAATAGTTTTTTACTTGGCTCACTGAAGTCGAGTATGAAATAATCACGAAAAAGAAAAAAAATAACGAATCAACAAAGTCATTACAACATATACGTCCTGATCAATTAATTATAAATAATCACGAAAAAAATAACAAGTCAACAAAGTAATTACAACGTATACGTCCTGGTCAGTTAATTCTAAACAATCTCGAAAAAATAACAAATCAATAAAGTCATTACAACGTATACGTCCTGATCAGTTAATTATAAATAATCACAAAAAAATAACAAATAAACAAAATCATTACAACGTATACGTCCTGATCAGTTAATTATAAATAATCACAAAAAATAACAAATCAATAAAGTCATTACACCCTATACGTCCTGATCAGTTAATTAGAATCATGCTCCAAACAATTTCCCGTTACGGTTAATTAGTCATAATTTATGATAATCTCCTAATTATTATGACATTTAATTAGGTTCTAGCGAGTTCCACGAGTATTCATGCTTCATATTGTATTTAGTATGTCGCCTATTCAACAGACAATTTTGTATATATTGCAACTAGTTTCAAGTACTATTCAGTACAGGTATATTTTGGCCTGTTTGAATGACAAATAATTCCTTCTTTTCAAGCGTTGTATTTACCTAAGTTTTCATTGATAGTTTTGGTAATGGGCAAAATACGTATCTAATACAGTTATTGGGGAATCAATTCTTCATATAGAGTATTTTTCACTTAAGAAATAAAAAATGCATGGAAGTTCTTTCATTGTAATCAGGTTTCCTATACGTGAAACTTTCAGGCATCTTCTCTTACGTTGCCAGTCGCACGATCATGACTAACTTTAACCTTAAAATAAAATAAAAACTGCTGAGGTTAGAGGGCTGCAATTTGGTATGTTTGATGATTTGAGGATCAATGATCAACGTACCTATTTGCAGCCCTGTAGCGTCGGTAGTTTTCAAGATCTGAGGGCAGGCAGAAAAAGTGCGGATGGAGAGACAAAGCCGTCGCAATAGTTTTCTTTTACAGAAAACTAAAACTGTATCGCTGTCACCATATGTGACCTTCGGTAACATTTGTAACAAATTACTATTCAATGGGGGAAAGTACAAGGCTTAAAAAGTGGTCCAGATTTACAAATATTCTCTGTATCGAAATGAACATATCCGAATATTGAGAAGGATTCGAGATGAAAAAAAAAAAAAACAATTATAAATTTGCTTTTCCTGACCGAATATACTCTAAATGAATCTCAACACAATTTCAGCTTGTCATCAAACGAACTATACCCAAGAAGCAAAAAGGATTAGCACAATTTGCATGAAATCATCGGTGCAATTAAATTGAGCCGAAGTTGATTGTAATTATGAAGAAATTTAATTGCCAGCCCAAAAACCAAACCAGCATTTTGAATAGCAATTGATGCTGCAGATGCGACAAAATCAGCAAATTGTTAAGCTTCTTGTGAAGGATAGAATCAACAGATATCTAAACTCTTGAAGAAGAAAAGGATTCTGTTAAAATCTAGAACACAAGTTGTTTGATTAAATCATGGAGAATACTATTTTATGTAACTCTTTAAGAAGTACAGTTATATCATTAAATATTGAAGAAGACCATATTATGTAACTCTTGAAGAGGACAATTATTTCATTAAACTCTCTTGAAGAAGACAATTATTTTATTAAGCTCTTGAAGAAGACAATTACTTGATCAAAATATTGAAGGCAATTATCTTCCAAATATGAATAGATCCTATTCAATCACTCAAATGAATTACCTGTTTCATTTCGTAACGGAAATTATACTTACTAAATGAATACTAATGTTTACAGAAGTATTGTAGATAAGTTATTAGGATTGAGGATTAATTGATAATGTATAATATATTGTTTTGCATTAATTCCCAAATCTCTCTCTCTCTCTCTCTCTCTCTCTCTCTCTCTCTCTCTCTCTCTCTCAGCAGGAAACTGGTTGACCGCATAATAATGCAGATATTCCCAACCTAAAGGAGGAAAATAGATAGGTGTGGTAATCCCAAGGGAACACGAACGATAGCAACAGGACCAAAGAGAGGAGATTAGCAACAGAGAATACTTGGCTATTTCCATTCTATAATCTTTTTTCCTCTTTTGTATCCCTTTCCCGCTCTCTATCTGTCTGTTTATCTATAATAGTTCTCTCTCTCTCTCTCTCTCTCTCTCTCTCTCTCTCTCTCTCTCTCTCTCTCTCTCTCTCTCTCCTATGTATTTGTATAGGAAAAGCAAGGAACTTTCGAGTTTCATTTCAAATTGCATCTCTCTCTCTCTCTCTCTCTCTCTCTCTCTCTCTCTCTCTCTCTCTCTTTGTTTGACGCATCCTCCTACCTGGATGAGTAACCAGATTATTTCCTTCTTTTGTTACAAAATATGAAATTTGGAAAGGTAAGTCCAACCCATCTGCTGCAGAAGATATAAGCTGTCAAAACCAGAACTCGGGACAGAGTTACATCTATTAGAGTTCTTCTCTTCGTCTTTTTCTTATTATTGTTTCTTTTTCCGCCTCTGTGTTTTTTGTGGCAAACAATATGCATATAAAGTAGTATGTGCGGAATAGTACATCGTACATCGCTTATAACGTTGATGATTATGAGAGAGAGCAGAGAGAGAGAGAGAAGAGAGAGAGAGAGACGAGAAAAGAGAGAGAGAGAGAGAGAAGGAGAGGATGAGAGAAGGAGGAGAGCGCATTTGTGTATGAGTGATAATGATGGTATAATGAGAGAGAGAGAGAGAGAGAGAGAGAGACAGACAGACGCAGACAGACAGGCAGACAGAGAATGAGCACGTATATATGAGAGAGGTATAGTACATCGCTGATAATTGTGATCGTAATGTTACATTGAGAGAGATAAATAGCGAGCAGTGTAGTATACTCACCGCAGTTACATAATAACTTATGCAGCGTCTAATATCTTGTGTTGGTAGGAAAATATATATTTAATGAAAGGACAAATTATTTTCTGCAATAATCTGCTTAAAAATTATAACATAGAGACTAAAGAAGATACTTTACTTCTTAAATACTATATAAAAAAAGTCAATAACGAAATCACATTGGCTGAAAATCGCTTAAATTTTTTTCGCGCTTTAAACACATAATGACGGCATTTAAACTCCCGCCAATCGAGAGCCCCGTTACAGTGAACTCGCGCAATTTAAATGCCCTGATCGGAGTCAGAAGATCAAGGAGTCCTCTCAATGAATGGCGGGAAAGGGGTGATTTAAACCCTTCGCTCACCGGGGAAGAATTTAAAGGTTTTCATTCAAACCGAACTGAGCTATTTGATTCAACGAAGTTTAAATGGCTCACCCTTTTTTAAAGCCAGGGGCGGTGTTGCCATTTGGTATTAATTAAGTGATGATATTTGACTGACATGTAGTTTTAAAGAGTTTTAAAGTGATTTAATGAGATTTTACAGTTTAAAATAGCGGAATATGGAGGAGGGGGAAGATCGAAGGAAGAGGGGAGGGTAGGGCATTTAACAAGATAACTCAAAGAATTTACTGCAAGCCGAACCTTACGACCTCACTGGTAATGAAAAATAGTACGGCCCCATCGACGGAGAAAGAGGTTGAATCTGATATAGTATACAAGTTTGTCTGTGCTGACGAGCAGTGGTCAGTCCCCCCAAAATGCTATATCGGACACAACCACTACACTGAAACGATGCATGCAGGGCCCATAGAAAACCAAGGTGCCATTAACCAGCACTTACTGGATACCCACAATAAAAAACCATCGTTACAAGAACTTCTCACAAATACCAAAATAATACACAAGGAGGGCCAACTACAACCAGTTTATTAATATCAGAAGCAGTCAGCATCGCGTGCAACGCCCCAAAATTAACATCCGACGCGAGGAAGAAAGATCCTTACCCTCGTGTAGGAGGCAGTATTACAACCGCGTTGAACAAGACCACACACGCGGACAGCAGCGCACACTGACATTCAGTAAATCAAACATATATGTAATTAATATATATTATGTATAATGTATATTTTAAATAACTTACTTTCAACTTTTGTGATATAATTTCTGTTGTTTAACATAATTATTTATTTGTCTTATTTTATGTTCACTATAGTCTTTTGTAAAATACTTAAACTATGTTTGGCAACTGTACTACCTTTCCGTCCTCATGACGCCACAAAACGCATGCAGGTTCATTTTTGTACTTCTACGGGGCTGCTCTTGAGCAAGAGCCCCGTGCTGGCATAAAGCCAACTTAATCTCAAACAACATATTTGCATCAGTACTCTTGATAATTTCAATACATATAGGTTGACGAAACAGCTGTCCGCGTGTAAAAATACCGGAGTAATGAAGCGAAGAAAATAATTTGAAAATATGAAGCAATTTCAAAAAAAGCTGGTTAACAATGAAAAAGCCATTCTATTCAATATATATATATATATAGGCTACACACACACACAAATATATATATATATATATATATATATATATATATATATATATATATATATATATATATATATATATATATATATATTGTGATAAAGTGCCAAGTGTCTGGTTACTACACTTACCATTCATTAATTGTTACCTCACAACAGCCAGACACCTGAACCCTTAAACAGCTTACCAGTATTGCAGAAAATCAGACTAAGTTCATCAAAAACAAGTGTGAGGTAATCTTGTAAGTAATTAAATTAATCAAAGGGTGGGCACCACTCCATCAACAGCTTTAAAAGTCTAAGTATTTCCCTGATTTCAGAAGTCTAAGTACTTCCCTGGTTCTAAGTCACTTCAAGTAAATTGAAGGAAAACGATCAATTACCAGTTTATGTTCTACCTAACATCAATATAATCATAATTAAATACTGGAGTAAAATAAAGAAACACTTATAAAAATTTTAAAAATAAATAAAAAAAAAATTATTATAAACTAAAAAATTTATAAGTGAAATTCACAATATCAGGAAAATTACTGTTACTTGAAAACAAAGCAAAGTTTAATTAATTCTTGAATCAATTCAGTAAAATTAAATCAAAATTAATTTATCATAAAATTCAAGAAAAATTTATTCACTTGAAATTCAAGTGTTAGGCAATACATAAAAAATTTGGAAATTAATTCAAAAGTGCTAAACAACAATAAAACTTGAAAAGAATTCTAAGTAAATGCAAATTAATTTATAAGTGTTAAATTTAATTAATTGTTCAACGATTAAGTAATGAAAATAACTAGGTTAATTAAATTGTGAATGCAAATGAAAACACGGAAAATGTGGAAAATACCAATATTGCAAAAAGTATTAATCACACAAAATATAAAATAAAACGACACACATCAATAAGAAAATGGATAAATGCACCAAAAATAACACTGCATTAAGAAAATTAATAAATGCACTTCAAATGAAAAATACTCAAAACACAAAATTTGTAACTATTAGTTATTAGATCTCTAAACCACAGTAACCAATAGTTATTAGTTTTTTACCAACCTTCATAACCATTAGATATTAGTTATTAGGTTGCAACTAATAAAAAACATAACACACAGTACCTTCTTGGTATACCAATTTTCTTTCTTTGCTGCAGCTTGTTTCACACTTTCACAAAAACCAGGTGCCGTTACTCACACAATGTTTGTTCAGATTCCACAAAAAGCACTAAATAACACTAAATAAACTCTAAGAAATATCAAATCTGAAATCTACAAGTTACGAGTGACCATTTTACGTTACGTTAACATCAATTATGTCGAGGCAGAGAGAGAGAGAGAGAGAGAGAGAGATGTGAACACTTTGAGGATCTAAGATGCAATGAAATTCTCTTCCTTAAGGAAGCTGGACAGTGGAGATGACACAAAACGTTTTGGGCAATAATTCGTTCTAGAAGCTTCGAAAGTGACACAACTTTACAAAGAAACTGTGAAATCTGCATGTGGTTTTCAGCAAAGGACATACGCGTACGAGACGAGTATACATTCATGTTGTTCGTAACAGCGTCTTAAGATAAATCGAATGATAATTAAGATTGACATGTTTTGATAACAATACAAAGACTACCTTGATCTAGAGGAGATGAAAAGTTACTGAAACAATTCTAGCTTTGAACGGCCAAAGTTAATCTCTCTCTCTTTTCATACTACGCTATATATTCCCTTACAGTATGTTATGCGAAATCTGAACACACATTTAAAACATCCTAATTCTAAGCTAGCTAGGAATCTGAAAAAATGTTGCAAAATTCAATTCTAACATTTTTATACAGTCAAAGAGGGGATATATGCATTTTGACAGTAGCAATATATATATATATATATATATATATATATATATATATATATATATATATATATATATATATATATATATATATATATATATAATCATGGAAGTTTGTGAGTATGCATATATATATATATATATATATATATCATATATATATATATATATACTATATATATATATATATATATATATATATATATATATATATATATATATATATATATATATATATATATATATATATATATATATATATATATATATATATATATATATATATATAGAGAGAGTAGAGAGAGAGAGAGAGAGAGAGAGAGAGAGTGAGAGAGAGAGAGAGAGTTCATTGTTTTCCCGTTGTCTTTCATATCTGCAAAGTAAATAATGCTGAAAAAACACATGATCTTTGCAATAAGAATTTCATAAAATTTTTGGTGAGACAGGAACGATAACTTTAAGTAAATGACTCAGATATAATCCCAAATATTTTAGTCTATGTATATGATTCCGTGCTGGTGCATGAAAATTGTCCTTGGCCAAGATAGAAAAACACAAACTTATACTGAGAAACAACATTTGATACTGTAGCCGCGTTTTTCGGAATAAAAATTACTTTCTTTTGATTTTTTATTATTTTTCTTTTATCTCTTGGATCTTATGGTAAAAAATCGACACATTTTCTTTTAATTCTAGGTAGACATAACTTTCTAAATCTCTGGACTGTAAAGTCCTTCCTAAAATTGTCCCGTTAACTTGAAAAATTATGAAAAAGTTATTATTTGGATGTTTATGGTATTCATCGTGATACATTATCATAAATATTCTAGTTTGGGTATGTGAGGTTCTGCCAATCACATCTTCCATGTGTTTTTTTTCACTTCCATGTGTCTCCACCATCTCGATGTATTCCACTGCAGTAATACTCCATTTGAAGACATAGAAAGTGATATTGTCCTTATTTCTTATCACTTTCTGATCGGCTGGTATAGTGGTTAATGTAGTGTATGCACTCGATGACGCGGGTTCGCGTCTCCCCTAGGGCGATGATAAATCACTGGCTCTGCATCTTGATCAGTTACTGTTGCAGTGTGGGGTCTGCGGTGTGAAGTCGAAACCAACATTCTTTGGAAGTTTGGGTTAAAGTCAATGGCACCTTTTTTTGTGCTTGTTCCATGTGAATAGGTTTCTTCTACTGAAATAATAATAATAATAATAATATTAATAATAATAATAATAATAATAATAATAATAATAATAATGTCTGTTTGATTTTGTTATTTAAAATATATAAAGCAGAAAGTTTTTGATGACCTGCACGGTCATCCTTGTCATCGAAAGCTTTCTGCTTTATATATTTTAAATAACATTAATCGAACAGACACATAGTTGCGATTTACTTTTCCAATAATAATAATAATAATAATAATAATAATAATAATAATAATAATAATAATAATAATAATAATATTTTGTATATTTCGGAAGGAGACCCTCTCGTAGACATGTTTTGTTAAAAATGACTGCTGCTTCAGCACAATTAATCTTGTAAAGTCTTCTCTATCTTTCCGATGACGACTTTCTCGTTGTTTGCTTAGACTGGCGAGCAACGCACCAAAGGGCATGGTAAAATTCGGTTGAGTCATTTGAGTTATTATTACTTATACAATTCTCTCTCTCTCTCTCTCTCTCTCTCTCTCTCTCTCTCTCTCTCTCTCTCTCTCTCTAACGCGACGTTTCCTCTTGATCGACAGGACATTATCAAGCGATAACTGCTGAGGGACTGAATTCAGTGGCGAGTCCATCTCCTATCGTCGTGTTTCGAGCTCTTGAGTACGGTCAGAGCACCTCTCCGGCAGGTCGGTTTTTCATTGGTTCCCGGGAAGGTGACTCATACGGCGGGCATTGACGAGTCTTGCAGACCTTCTCAGGTGGGGGGTATCACCGGAGCCTCTTGATTGGCTTCTACCTGAGTGACGTCACCCCTGGAATTATTCTCATGTCCGGTGTTCGTTTCATGCGCGCTGGTACTTTCGTTGTGGGGGAGGGGTGGGTCCTCCTCACACGAGGAAAAGCCTCCCTTAATACCACCCAAGAAGCTCTATGAGCAAGAGCCAGTGCTGGCACAAGGCCAGCTTAATCTTAAAACAACAACACTGGAATTCAGTCCCTCAGCAGTTATCGCTGATAATGTCCTGTCGATCAGGAGGAAACGTCGCGTTTGAGAGAGAGAGAGAGAGAGAGAGGGAGAGAGAGAGAGAGAGAGAGAGAGACGAGAGAGAGAGAGAGTTGTATAAGTAATAATAAATCAAATGACTCAACCGAATTTTACAATGCCCTTTGGTGCGTTGCTCGCCAGTCTAAGCAACAACGAGAAAGCCGTCATCAGAAAGATAGAGGACTCTTTACAAGATTAATAGTGATGAAGCAGCAGTCATTTTTAACAAAAACATTTCTACGAGAGGGTCTCCTTCTGAAATATACAAATATTATATTATTATTATTATTATTATTATTATTATTATTATTATTTTTTTTTTTTTTTTGCTCTATCACAGTCGTCCAATTCGACTGAGTGGTACTTATAGTGTGGGGTTCCGGGTTGCATCCTGCCTCCTTAGGAGTCCATCACTTTTCTTACTATGTGTGCCGTTTCTAGGATCACACTTCTGCATGAGTCCTGGAGCTACTTCAGCATCTAGTTTTCTAGATTCCTTTTCAGGGATCTTGGGATTGTGCCTAGTGCTCCTATGATTATGGGTACGATTTCCACTGGCATATCCCATATCCTCTTATTTCTATTTTAGATCTTGATACTTATCCATTTTTTTCCCTCTCTTTCTCTTCAACTCTGGTGTCCTATGGTATTGCGACATCAATGAGTGATACTATCTTCTTGACTTTGTCAATCAACGTCACGTCTGGTCTGTTTGCACGTATCACCCTATCCATTCTGATACCATAGTCCCAGAGGATCTTTGCGTGATCGTTTTCTATCACTCCCTCTGTTGGTGCTCGTACCACTTATTACTGCAAGGTAGCTGATGATTCTTGCACAGGCTCCAGTGGAGGGCTTTTGCCACTGAATCATGTCTCTTTTTGTACTGGTTCTGCGCAAGTGCCGGACATTCGCTTGCTATGTGGTTTATGGATTCATTTTTCGTATTGTCACTTCCTACATATGGGAGAGATGTTATTTCCGTCTATCGTTCATTGAACATATCTGGTTCTTAGGGCCTGATCTTGTGCCGCTGTTATCATTCCTTCAGTTTCCTTCTTTAGCTCTCCCCTCTGTAGCCATTGCCATGTGTCATCGCTGGCTAGTTCTTTAGTCTTCACTGGTTTTCAGATATTGCCCCAGTGCTCTGTTTCTCGATGTTGACACAGTCCTCTATACTTACTTCTTTCGTGTTATGTATAGTCTGTCCGTATTTGCTCTTGGGTGTAGTGCTTTGTATATTGTCATATGTTTCCTGGTTTTCTGATCTATGCTGCGGAGTTCTGCCTTCGTCCATTCCACTATTCCTGCGCTGTATCTGATTACTGGCACTGCCCATGTGTTTATGGCTTTTATCATATTTCCGGCGTTGAGTGTTGACTTGAGTAACGCCTTGAGTCTCTGCATATATTCTTTCCTGATCGTGTCCTTCATCTCTTGGTGTTTTATATCCCCTATTCTTCCATTATTCCTAGGTATTTGTATCCGTCTCATCTATGTGTTTGATGTTGCTCCCATCTGGTAGATTTATCCCTTCAGTTCTCGATATTATATTATTATTATTGTTATTATTATTATTATTATTATTATTATTATTATTATATTATTATTATTATTATTATTATTACTTATTATTATTATGTCAATGCACATTCAAATACAACAGCCGTAAAAAGTATTAATAAATTTTCAATATCTCCAAAGAAAATTTATTCCTACATTTTAAAAGTCATGAATAGCTATACTCGAGAGAAACTCCAACTATTATTATTATTATTATTATTATTATTATTATTATTATTATTATATTATTATTATTATTATTATTATTATTATTATTATTATTATTATTATCATAAAAAAGTATAAGTAAATTTTCGAAATCGGCTAAGAAAATGTACATTTTTTTTTTTTTTTTTTTAAAAGTCATGTATAGCTACAATTGACAGAAACTCCAAATATTATTTTTTCAATTATGTTGATTATGTCAATGCACATTGAAACACAACAGGTCGCAAACAAAATACAAATAAATTTTCGAAATCGGCAAAGAAAATTTATTCCTACATTGTAAAAGTGATTTATTGCTACCTCGGAGAAACAAACAAACAAAACAGAGACTTCGGTTGATGCTTTTCTTCTCTCTTCGAAAGCCATGATTCATTAAGGTTCTCAAAGACTTGTAAAAAGCCAGAGGAATTTCCTCCCTGGCGAGAGATATTTGATCTCGTTGGTCGATTCTTTCATCCACCGAGTTCTTCATCTTTGTCTTCTACCAAGACTTCTCAGCATCAAAGGTCTCGCCTTTTGACTGGTGTTTTCAAAGCGAATGGAATGCGACTTCCATGCTTAAGAGCTTGAGACTCTTTTAAGAGCGTAAAGGGCTCCCGATACAAAGAAAAACTTCTTTACACAACTAGAGTTGGTTAATATATTTTGTTCGATTAACTTCAACTGTACAGTATTCTTCGACTGATCAAACCGATCATAACATTCGTCAAGTTACTCCATGTCAAAGTCGACAACATTTACCTACGCTATTTTATTTTTTACAGACATATTATAAACAATTCTCCTAGTTCACTAGTAAGTATAGATTTTAGTTTTCTGTAAAAAGAAAATATTGAGATGGCTATACTATGTTTGTCAGTCCGCACTTTTCTGTCCACCTACAGATCTTATTAAAAACTACTGAGTCAGGAGGGCTACAAAATAGTAGTTTGATCACCCACCCTCCAATCATCAAACATAGCAAATTGCAGCCCTCTAGCCTTAGTATAGTTTTATTTTTATTTTAACATAAGATTAAAGTTAGCTATAATCCTGCGTCTGGCAACGCTATATGACAGGTCACCAACGGCCGTGGCTGGAAGCTTCATGGTTCACGGCTCATTCGGCATTATACGCTCTACAGAAAACTCGATTGCGTCGAAGCATTTATTACTTGTTAATTACTTTAATAGTTTCTCGTGAGAGAGATTTTAAGAATTAGAATTAAATATATTTCGTGGCTATTCTGATTCCTATCTTAAGTTTTTTGTTTCTCGCGTCCACAAGTGAACTTTGATAAGATTATTTTTTGTAAAAGATCGACCCAGGACTTCGTGAGAGTTAGATACAATTTCATGGTTTACACTGACATTTTGCTTTTTTTACAGTGTAAAAAACTCATAAATCAGTTTTTTCTGTTGGCGAGTCTCCGTTTGCATCAGAAAAGTTATAAAAATTAGTAAAAAGATAGACATATAATAGAAAATTGGATTAATAAAGGCAGGAAAATTATAAAAAGAATTAATGAAGATAGAAGAAAAAAATATCAAAATAAAAATGAATGAAGTTAGAAAAAGAAAATGCTAAGAGGTGGTGGATAAGACTAGCAGAGAAATAATAATCAATGAATTAATAAATGCGCAAAAACAATAAAAAAATAAGATATGCATATAATGAGGAAAAGGATTAATATAGCTAGAAAAAGGCTATAAAAACGATTAATGAAGAGAGAAAAAAAAACAGAATGAATTAAGTTTAAAAAATTATAAAAAAACAAAGAGGCGGTTGCTTAAGACTGGTAAAGAAATAATGATAAATGCAATAATAAATAAAAAAAACAATAAAAAAATAATGATAAATGCAATGATAAATGTAATGATAAATGCAATAATAAATAAAAAAAAATAAGATGGGCATACAATAGGAAAGGGATCAATAACGGTAGAAAAATCATATAAAATCGATTAATGAAAAGAGAAAAAATGTAAAAAAAAAAAAAAAACAGAATGAATGAAATTTTAAAAATAATAAAAATGGGGGCAGTGGTTGATACTGGCAGAAAAATAATAATAAATGCATTAATAAATTAAGAAAGATAATTTTTAAAAATTTATTAATCAATGATTGCATAGTTCTCTCATTCGTCACAATTTCTCACTGAGAGTTCCTTGTAATCCATCACACATCCGATTTTCCTTCTACTACTGTTCTTCATTACTATTTTGTCTATCAGGAGCTGGTCTTTTGTGCCCCTACACTTCCTTCTGCAGCCTTTCTGTTGGTGGGGGATGGTGTTTGTATCCTCTAGGTAGTTGTATGGCCTTTCACTGATGATACCTGTTATTAACTTCCATATTATTAGTAGGCAGGTGATAGGCTATATTTTACTTTGGGTGCATGGTGATTTGTGATACAATGCTGGAGTTGTTCTGCTATTCGTGGGTGTAGAGCCTTGAAGTTTTTGAGCCAGTATCCATAGACTTCATCGGGACCTGGGGCTTTCCAGTTGGTGTCTGACTGTCTCTGTCGTGATCTCAATAAATCTTTGTTTTATTCTCCCTGTTTCTTCTTCCTTAACTTCCTGGAGCCATGTTGCATGTTTGTTGTGTGATACCGGATTGCTCCATATCTTTTCCCAGTCTCTTGGTTCAGAATCTGGAATTTCTTGGTGGTTATCTTCCCCTCTTAGTTGACTGTATTGTCTTTTTCTGGTTGGTTCCGAATAGTTTGTTGTGTTGGTATCCTTATTCCTGTTCAGGTACCGTTGGATCTTTTATGCTTTGGCCTTAAGCCTCTGTTTTACATCTTCTATTGTGTTCTTTAATCCCCTATCCTGTACTTTGCATTTCTCGTTCAGTTCCTCCCTTTTTTTCTTGCTTCTTAGCCTTTTTTCTGCCATCTCTTTCAGTTTACTCAAGTCAGACCTCATCACCATGATTTCCTTTTTCAGGCGCCTTTTCCAAGGTAGTTGCTGTTTTGGTTTCTGTTGGGTTGGTTTTGCTGGTGGTGTTGGTGTTTGTATCTCCATCAGTTCTGCTACTAATCTTGCTCCTGCATATGCCAAGTTATTTTATTCTGTGTGTATTATTCCCATTATTTCATTGACCTCTTGTTTTCTGCCTTAATTTCTTGGTGTTGTAGGCTGTCATGGAGGGGATCTTCGTTCTCCCTGTCTGATCTTCTCTACCCATTCTGTCCTCTATGTTACTTTATGTGTCGTTGTTTGTTTGATACCTCATCATCCTTGTCGTCTTCTTTGGCATCGTCTCTCAGTTCGTCTTCTTGTAATTTGTTACCGTGTGTCATTTTTCCCTTTCAAGTTCTTCTCTTTCTTTATGTTCCTTACTTGGTCTGCCAGCATCTGCTCTGTTTTGGGGGGTGTTATTTCTCTCATTCCAGATGTTGACCAGCCTTCTTCTATATCCTCTCTCCGTCGAGTTGCATCTCCATATTTCCTTATTTTCTTCTCTTGGCCATTTCTTCCTCTGGTTTGCCTTTGTAGCTCCAGTCTCTGATTGTTGGTAACTGTCGTTGTGGTGGTCAGTTGCTGGATGACGACCTCCAAGTACTTGACCGTCTTTCCCTTCAGTTGGGATGAATTGAAGGGGAGTTTTGCTATTTAACCCATAGCTAGACCCTAACCCACCAGGAATAGGTACTCATTCACAGCTGAGTAGATTGAGGGAATTATGTTAAAAATCCTTTCCAAGTAATCAACGCCGAGGAGAGCGTTGATTACTCTGCCACGACGCCACATTATTATTATTATTATTATTATTATTATTATTATTATTATTATTATTATTATTATTATTATTATTATTATTAATATTATTATTATTATTATTATTATTATAAAGATGAAATCTGTAAATGTGAAATATGCTCATAGGGGCCAGTGACTCGAAATTCTAGCTTCTAAACAAAATGATGTTCAGTAGAAAGGATAACAATACGTAATAGGTAACAGCTTACTTTTGAAAATGCTTGGGAAAAATCCTCTACGCTATAACCATAAAAACAGTTGGAATGAACTACAGAGAAAAATGATCAGCATTGGAAAATTACTCAAGATTCAAAATTCATCGTCTGCCCCGGATAACTCACAAAACGTAAGAGGAAAATAGCCCAGCAACTGGAAGATGTTGTTCCAGTTGTCAACCCACTAAGGATAGCAAGGGTATAAAAGAATATTAGACTATATACTGGGTAAACAAATAATGGCTTAGTTCAAAAAGGAGGGGTTGGACTAGTGTGGAATCTTGGTAAGCATTTTATTGTATCGCTGTTCATATTTCCTTTCTTCCATGTTACTTTCCACTCTCCTAACAGTTTTTCATACTGCAACGTTTTCCTTCTGTTACACCTCAAAACCCCATTCACTTTCAATTGCTGTTTAGGGTTGAATGACCTCGTGGGTCCCAGCGTTTGGCCTTTGGCCTAAATTTGATAATTCCATTTCATTCCAAATCGATAGAAGAGCATATTAGGAAGTCCATTCAAGGTATATATATATATATATATATATATATATATATATATATATATATATATATATATAGATATATATATATATATATATATATATATATATATATATATATATATATATATATATATGTATATATATATAAGAGAATTCCACAGGAAAATGATCGTCAGAAAATCCAAGCGCTTTCGTCTTTACTCAGACATTGTCTGAGTAAAGACGAAACCGCTTGGATTTCTGACGATCATTTTCCTGTGGGATTCGCTTATTTATGAAGTCACGTGCATCTACAGTGGTTTTTTAAGCATACACACACACACACACACACACACACACACACACACACACACACACATATATATATATATATATATATATATATATATATATATATATAATATATATATATATATATATATATATATATATATATCATCGTTATTTTCAGATGACAAATCTTAGAAATACTAGTAATGGGTAAAGTATCTAGTAAATATTTGGTAGAGACGAAAGTTAGCACACGTAATAAATATTTTGTCATTGATATTACACATAAGTTAAAAGTATTTTGGAAGTTTATGATGTAAGTTTCCTGTTATTTTGCATTATCGATAAATTTGAGACCCATGAGAATGGTGTTGAGAGAAGCAGCGATTAAATTAACGCCGAGGATTTGAGAAAGGATCTGAGAAAGAAGCAGACTCGTTTATCGATTAGGAAATCAGATTGCCAGTTAACACGAGGCTTCTGAATTTAGTCCAAATAACCTATGAAAATAAAACATGACTATAAATTCATTCGATTATAGCTTAACGCTTCTTTATAATCACATTGATTCTCTGAGAGCTACTGATATCATATTACAGGAATTATATTTTCCCAAAGATGCCTGTGTTCAATGATGGATCTGCCATCTGTAACCGATTAAATTCATATTCCTCTCTTCGGAATATGGGTCAATACTTAGAGATTTAAACAGCTTGAACAGGTTACTGAGAAAGATAAACTTTTTCCTTTGATATTGATTATAATGATTTGGAAGACGAATCTAAAAGAGAATTTGTCGCACTAGACAAAAAGGTTTTAAAAAGAATATTAAATTGGAAGAAAGGTATTAGAAAAATATTGAACTTAAAAAAAAACGTTACAGAATATTAAATGATATATCTTATGAAAACATTTATTTGACTGAAAGAAATTCACTAAAAAAATATTGGACTTGATAAAGCGTTATAAAAAATTATAGATTTATCTTATAAAAAAATATATATATTTAACTGGAAGAAATACAATAAACAAATATTGAAATTGAAAAAACGATATAAAAAATTAATGGATTTATCCTATGACAACACAATATATTTTCTTTTTTTTCTGTTGTGGTGAAGTAGCTAATCAAAGTAATTGGAGTGAAAGGAAAGCTGCCCGGCCCTCATAAAGAAGTGAAGATGAATAAATATTGCCGAAATATGTAGTTATTTCATACATTTTTATTATGTTTTGGAAAAAAAAATATCGGGAAATATTGATATATTTTTTTCCCCAACGCTAACCAAATATTGTAATCCTAAACGCGTGCCATTTTGTCGAGAGAGAGAGAGAGAGAGAGAGAGAGAGAGAGAGAGAGAGAGAGAGAGAGACGAGAGAGACCGAGTACCCGAGAGAGAGAGGAGAGAGAGACGGGGGAGTGGGGGGTGGGGGGAAGAAGAAGAAGAAGATTTGCCTGCAACCACCACCTATTTGAATTCTCATTAGACGATTTCACTTGCGACTGGTTGCATTCAGATCTAAAATTGCACTTTTGCCATCTCAAGCAAACTCCCATTAAAATTGTCTTCATTTCTTCCCCTTTGCTTTCCTCTTCGTTTGATCCAGTCGGCAGAGTTGCGGTGCTGCCACTCGGGGATTTGAAGGTTCTTCTTCTGTGCCAGCCTTGACCTTTTTTTTTACCTGTGAACAACTGAAATACTTGATTTTTTTAAACTCTAAATAAGACGATTTTAGCTCTATTCGGTTGTATTTAAGCAAGTGTATACTGGGTGGTATTTATAGTGTTGGGTTTCCGGGTTGCATCCTGCCTTCCTTGGGAGTCATCATTTTTCTTACTATGTGCGCCCCGTTTCTAGGATCACCACTCTTCTGCATGAGTCCTGGAGCTACTTCAGCCTCTAGCTTTCCAGATTCCTTTTCAGGGATCTTGGGGATCGTGCCTAGTGTTCCTATGATTATGGATACAATTTCCACTGGCATATCCCATATCTTCTTATTTCGTATTTTTCAGTCTTGATACTTATCCATTTTTTTTCTCTTTTCTTTCTCTTTTTTTTTTTCAAAAAAAAACTCTGGTGTCCCATGGTATTGCGACATCAATGAGTGATACTTTCTTCTTGATTTTTTCAATCAACATCACGTCTGGTCTGTTTGGATGTATCACCCTATCTGTTCTGATATCATAGTCGCAGAGGATCTTTGCTTGATCGTTTTCTATCACTCCTTCAGGTTGGTGTTCGTACCACTTATTACTTGCACAGGCTCCAGTGGAGGGCTTTTGCTACAGAATTATGCCTGTTTTTGTACTGGTTTCTGTGCATGTGCCAGACATTCGCTTGCTATGTGGTTTATGGTTTCATTTTTCGTATTGCACTTCCTACATATGGGAGAGATGTTATTTCCGCCTATCGTTCTTTGAACATATCTGGTTCTTAGGGCCTGATCTAGTGGCGCTTTTATCATTCCTTCAATTTCCTTCTTGAGCTCTCTCCAATGTAGCCATTGCCACGTGTCATCGCTGGCTAGTTCTTTAGCTTCCCATGCACTCTTGAGGCACTTGTCTTCACTGGTTTTCATATATTGCCCCAGTGTTCTCGATGTGACGCAGTCCTCTATGCTAAGTATACCCCTACCTCCTTTCTTTCATGTTATGTTATGTCTGTCCGTATTTGCTCTTAGGTATAGTTTCTTTGTGAATTGTCATATTTTGTTTCCGTCGTCGGTCTATGCTTTGAAGTTCTACCTATGTCCATTCCACTATTCCTGTGCTGTATCTGATTACTGGCGCTGCCCATGTGTTTATGGCTTTTATCATATTTCTGGCGTAGTGTTTTGACTTGAGTATCGCCTTGAGTCTCTGCATATATTCTTCCTGACCGTGTCCTTTATCTCTTAGTGTTTTAATATCCCCTGCTTCCATTATTCCCAGGTATGTGTATCCCGTCTCATCTATTTGCTTAATGTTCCCCTCTGGTAGCTATATCCCTTCAGTCCTTGTTACTTTGCCCTTTTGTAGTGTGACTAGGGCATATTTTTCTATTCCAAACTCCATCCTGATGTCCCCAGATACAATCCTTACAGTCTGGATTAGGGTATCTATTTCCTTGATACTCTTCCATAAAGCTTGATGTCGTCCATGAACATCAGATGGTTAATTCTGTTGCTTCTTCTTGAGTTGTACCCAGCATCCATCTCTGCAGTACTTTTATCATGGGAATCATAGTTACTACGAAGAGTAGTGGTGACAGTGAGTCGCCCTGAAAGATCCCTCACCTGATATTAACCTCCGCTTGTAAGTATTGTATTCCAGTTGTGCAATGTATTTTTGAGGAAGCTGATGGTGTTTTCCTCTGCCCCATATATTTTCAAGCATGTGTGTGGTATCATGTCGAAGGCTTTCTTATAGTTTTCCTTCTACTACTTTTGTTCTTCATTACTATTTTGTCTATCAGGAGCTGGTCTTTTGTGCCCCTACACTTCTTCGGTAGCCTTTCTGTTGATGGGGGATGGTGTTTGTATCCTCTAGGTAGTTGTATGCCTTTCACTGATGATACCTGTTAGTAACTTCCACATTATTAGTAGGCAGGTGATAGGCCAGTAGTTTATAGATATATTTTACTTTGGGTGCATGGTGATTTGTGCTACAATGCTGGATTGTTGTGCTATTCGTGGGTGTAGAGCCTTGAAGTTTTTGAGCCTGTATCCATGGACTTCATCGGGACCTGGGGCTTTCCAGTTGGTGTCTGACCGCTGTCTGTCGTGATCTCAGTGAATCTTTCTGTTTTATTCTCCCTTTTTCT